>NC_081190.1:69450197-69592697 GCF_902713425.1 Acipenser ruthenus | reverse complement strand
GGATGCATTTTGTTTAAAACAATCACAACGTTAACCCAGGTTTTCATGGACGTTTAAATCTGTGTTTTGCTACAGTTACGATTTCGATGGTAAATGTAGCCTTTTTTCCATTTATAATACTGTTTTAAAGACTTTAGAACCCTAACAATGAGTATTGTATTACTGAACTGTGTCCTTGTGTTATTCGCCAGATTGAGGGTGTAGATAGCAGGTGTCCACATTTAATAAAACCATTGACAACTCAGTTTTCAGAGTTACGAACATTTCAGACTTATGACGAACCCCCATTCCCAAGGTGTTCGCATCTCCGAGGTTCTACTGTGTGTTGTTAAGTAATGTAAAATAAAAGAAAAAACAACCCCAGCCCAGACTGGATAATTCTACCTCCCACCCACAACAGCTAGTTCAAAGGCCAGCTTTGTTTGCCTGGGGTTGTAATCCTTTGTTAGACTAACTCACTCTTAACCTGCCATTAATAATTCCAAAGGTTCAGTAAAGACAGTAAACAGGCAACTTATCAGGCCTTGGAGGCAACATACAGCTGGAATTAATACAGCAGTTCAGTGAAAGTACAGTATAGTGAGAAAGCTATTCGACGCAACTAGCTTCCCTCCCTACATACTGTTTTTTGTTTTGGTGTCAAAAGCAGTTTTCTATTTTCTTGTTCAAGCTAGGCTTGCCATTTACTTTACTGGCTCACTGATTGATCTTGGATATATTCATGACTGACCTGAGAGCTTTTGTTTGCTTATTTATTATTCAGGTCTTCTCAGTTTATTTAATGAGCAAAAAATGCACAAGCATTTTGAGTTTCCACCCGCAGTTTCCTGCAAGCATTCCCAAACAGGACTACCCTCCTTGGGGTTTAGGGAACACTTCAGATTTCATGAGAATCCAATCTTTCACCTCCTGTTTTACCTAGTGCCTGGTTTTCTGTATTGTGTGGTTGACTATGGTCCACTGAGAACTAAGCTGGGTCACGACAAAGCTTGTTTCACTTGTGTAGTTTCTCACTTTACTTGTATGTTTCTCCTCGGTTGCGCTGTCACTGAATCCAGTGGGATAACTATGACCCGTAGTACAGCTGGCCTCCAGCAGCTTCCGCACTGCGCTGAACCCACTCCAAAGACACTAACCACTTCCTCCTCTTGTCTTTCAGATGTCATGGCGGCCTCAGTATCGGAGCTCCAAGTTCCGCCATGTTTTCGGTAAGCCTGCTAATAAGGAGAACTGCTATGATGGGGTGCCCATCACCAAGAGCGTTCATGACAGCCATTTCTGCACTGTAAATCCCAGGTTCATTGCTGTGGTCACCGAGTGTGCAGGAGGTGGAGCTTTCCTCATCATACCAATTCACCAGGTAAGGGAAGCATTGAAAATGTTTGAAGTGATGGGATTATGCTGGCTCGTATCTGTACTGTCAAGAGGGGCTTCAGAGAAATATTATATTCAATTTAAACAGCTCCCGGAGAGTGTTATGTAAACCATATATATGAACTTTAACCATGCCCCATCAACAGCGGAAAGACAGCAAGCCATGCAGCAAATAAAGCAAGTATTAAATTAAATGGTCAGATAAATTTTTATCCAATTGTGGTTAAACTTGCTAAGAAAACTCCTGAGTATCAGAATATAGATATATAAGGAGGCACCTGTCTGTTCTTGTGCATAAGTCGCTCTTACTTTTTAAGCTTGTATGTTGTACTCTCCCTTTTTAACGGTCATCGCTCCCATTCCCCCCATAATGCTATTCCACTAGATTCTTGTTGTAAACCGGATCACAAATAGCAAAATCTTGTAGCTCTGACTCCCTACTATTGTAATTCACATAAGGTTACTGTACGTGATAACACAAAACAACACATGGCATTAAAAGTGAAATTACAACAGATGTAGTCTGAGAGCCCCATATTAATAACAGGTAACACTAGTAGCTGTGAGGCTTGACTTCCTGCAAGGGAACAAAGCAGCTTTGAAAGAATAGAGAAGGAAGCAGTTCACACCTGTGTGGCATGTTAAAAAGTCATCCATTCGGGGAAGACGGGGCTAAAACTGGCAACCTTGAGGATGTTAATCAAGAGCGATGGCTGTCAAACTGAAAGAACCCCTGTTGTTCCAATTCAGATGTAAACCACAATCTTACTGTTACAAACACACTCACTGTTGACAATAGCAAAAATAAAGACATAGAGAAATACGTTTGTGCCTCATCACCGGCCCCGCTGTGCCTGCTATTGGTTGTTCAGATGGAGATGGTTTTGTATCTGGAGGGCTATCGCTCAATGAAATATGGCAGATTTGTTGAACTTCACTCAGCTTTGGCTTGTGTCCCACAGAAAGTGTTACATACCTGTTTTGGAATGCTTACAGTTTCAACATTTGCAATATACTTTAGCTGTCATATACTAGGTGTGATGACATTTGCTAAAGCAACATGTAAGATTCCTGAGGCAAAAACAAGAGCGCCCAAGAAAAAAATGTTTAATTATGTTGTTGCTGTAATAAACTAAAACGTTGTATAAACAAATGTACAGTCCTCAAGATTGTGAAGCTTAAAGAGATTCTACAGTAAGACGTCTCTACTGGGAACCTGATTGACTGAGACAATTCAAGGTTTATATTTGGACAATAATACCTGACACATACAGAACTACAGACACATTATGCAGTGTATTCTTCCATTTCAGGAAACTACTCCCTTCAAAATATGTAATGCTTTGGTGCAAGGTTATAATGTACAGCTTCTGGTGAGGAGGTGTCAGGCAGTTTATTGGGAATTTGCGAAACATTTTACAGTCTTTTGACAAATTTCTCTTAAAAAAAACAACAAAAAAAAGCATACCTTATATATGTATAGTAGGCTAAACCGAAACAGTTAGGATGAGTCCACCCTTAAAGGTTTAGGTCATCCTAATGAAAAACTTTTCTCCACTCCCAAACACCCACTGTGTAGTAACATTACAAAATGCACTTGTATTGGTGGCTCTCAACTGAGTCACCGTGTTCAAATAACCTTTATTACAGCTTCCACAGTGAGCCAGTGTTTCTGCTGTTACTGTACCTCTGTGCATCACACAAACTACAACAGCGTGAACCGTAAAGTTGTCTGGGCATGAATGTGTTTCTTGGAAACAGCAATTTGTTTTGATAATAAGATCATCATTCAGGGAAGATTAACATTGCAGATGGCAAACTCTACTAAACTTTGACTGGCAGCCCACACATTGTGTCTATGGTGTTTGCTGCTACATGGGTGAAACGACTAGTCTCATTGCAGGTTAATCAACACAATCACAATGTCAGACAACATGTAATATATATATATATATATATATATATATATATATATATATATATATATATAATATTGTAACAGAGAAAAGACAGAACATAGTCCTGGGGAGCTACAGGACTACGTTTCCCAGAAGGCCACGTGACCAGGTTTTTTTTAATTGTAAACACCTGGAACGAATCAAGCCCTGTACAAAAGCCGGGGAAACCCTGTACACAGGGTGCAGAGTGACGGGTACATAATAATGGATTGCTTTTTTGTCCGTCCGATGAAATTCAGGATGATAAGCGTGCTGATTTGAAGCTATAGAAACCTGAATGTTCAGGTGTCTCAATTAGATGTGCCATCCTCCATTTCATCTGAAAAATGCTGTATTCAATCAGCATTATGTGTTTGTTATGTCATAAAACTGGTACGATGTACATTATTTCTGTGAACTTGCCTTTGTATGGCGCCATCTAGTCTTTCAAGTGCAACAGCAGCAATGGTGTAGGTGATTATATCTCTTAGTGTAGAAGTGAGGGGCAGTGCTGTGTAATGCGTTTGGGGACAGACCACTACCAGTGAGATGAGATTACAAGCTCTTTGGCAAACGAGCCTGGCTTTTTTATCCAGAGACTCGGAAGTGTGTGGTCGCCGGTTTGCGCCTATCCTCCTCACTGTTACAGAAGCATAGGATCAGGTTTGTAATACTTGTTTGATTCAGCTGCCTTATTGTAATAAGGGAGCTTGTGAATAACCTCACAGTAGACAAATATATTCTGACATTCCAAATGGACGCCTTATACCCTCCACGCCATGGTTAACACATGCCCAACATGGCAGAATATCTGGGTCTGTACAATCTATCATCAATTTTTGTAACCTGCCTCATTAAGCAAAATTAGAGATGGTTTTGGACCATCTTACACCACTACCTACTAGTTTTTAGATGTATCTAGTTTAGTAATACAACTATAAATGTTACTACACAGGACAAGAAGAATCAGGAGGACATTAACATAAGCCAACAGATTGATTTACTTAGATTGTTTTGATTAGTGTTTAGAGCTGCACAGTAAACCATGCTGCCATGAAAGGTCATGGTAATATTGATCAAACAAAGGCAGTAGATAGCAGTGTGGTTTGTGTGGGATTATGACTGGAAGATGCCTGCTTTATATTTTGCCGATTTGTTTGTCTAGATTAGCCTGTTTTGTGTTGGTGATAACCTTGACCCAGCCGCACTGATACAGATAACTACAGGATCACTGGAGCATGTGTTTCCAAGGCTGCATGGCTCGTGGGAGGCTGGTGGTTAGGGTGATAACTGCTACCGTGTGTACAACAGTTTCTCTTGACTTACCATCTTAATAATAATGGTGATAATAATGAGGATATAATTGGTTTCTACCGCTGTTTTGTGACACCCATCCAGATTCTCCTATTACTGCCTACAGACAAGGTGGCAGAAACTATCCATACAGGATCCTCCATACTGCTGAGATATGTTGCCTCCATTAAGTTTATCAGTGAGCATGCTATTAGAGTTCTCGCCATCATTGCCTCAGCCCATATGTAATCTGCATTCGTAGCCATTAAAGTTGCAGACGGTAAGCTGCAAAATGATCATCTTGCACAAATTTAAATTTTGGCTCATAACATGAAGAGGGTCATGGCTGACCACGAACAAAAAAACAGGGCAAAATCTTAACACTGCACAAAGAATAAAGTGCAGTGGTCTTATATGGGAACAAATAGTTACTACTATTATGCATGTGTGGCTTCATTTTCAAGGCATTGAAATGGAGAACAGTGCAAACACAATACAGAGCTGTAGTGTTGATATTCTGAAATTGAACAGTCCTGGATTAGAGCAAGTTATTTTTTTAAATGATGCATGTAGTTGATCAGGTGGCCAGCAAGGTTAAATCTGAGTATGTAGTGTCTTAATTGTTAGATAAAACCTTTAAAACTCTTTATGCAAGAGGACATTGAGCAAAATACGCAGTGTTCAGTTGCTCTATTGTTAGTGATTATGTAGTCTCTGGCTAAGAGAACACCCCCCGGGAAGCAAGCAAAGTGTTCTTTAAGACAGAGTTGACCACCAGACACCAATATGAATCAATAAATAAATATTTATTACATGTCATGACGCACGTGTATCAACAAATGAAATTAATAGAATAAGAGAAAAGCAATAGGCAAGTGTATGTTAATAAACTAGAATAATAAAGTAACAGACAGACTAACGTTGGTGAACTAATTGTCAAACTAAATTAACATAGCACCCCTACACACGTAAAACAAAAAAAATGCAGCAGCAGCTCTAGATTAATTATGAATATTCAAGACATGCAGAAAATGATTTAATAGAATGGTAAAGCAACTCACCAGAACGGAAAACACCAAATTGCTCGGTGACTTCTGATTTCAGGCTTCTTTCAGGAGCTAGAACAATTTCCAACTTTTTGTAGCAAGAGAAACAGCTGCGCATTTTGCCGTTTGTTTACATGTAATTTTGTAGCGATGAGGTGCACTCGTGGAAATCAGAATACAAAACAATTCAATGATATGACGGCGGTTCTGGAAAGATTTAATAAACCAATCTGTGTGCCTCAAGACACTCTTGCGATGACAAGTCACATTTGTAAAGATTTTGAATAAACCAGTAGAATTTAAGTTTGATGATGAGTTATCAGGTTACAAAACAGTACTGTATCAGTTGTGAACAAATCGCTAGCTGTGTCAAATTATTTATTTATTTATTTATTTATTTATTTATTTATTTATTTATTAAGCGAAGTTCCTGTTCCTTTAGGTGGAGCATTTACAATGGGAAAAATCAATTTCACCACAAGGGTGTTCTGTTAGGCACAGTGTTCTCCTAGGAGGTGTTCCTATACACGGTGACTACTGTACTGTAATAATTGCCTTTTTATGGAAGCCCAACATCAATGCTATCTGCAGCACACTGCGCCTGCTCTCATGTCTGGGTGTGGTTGAGGTTTGTTCAGTCTCTGAGCAAGGCAAATGATCTTGGTAAAAAAGGCATTTGGCTGTGTTTATGCTTTTAAAATGACTCAGACGGAAAGTTACCAGTTTCTGTTTCTTATCTCATTTTTCAAACTAACATGAGCTATGTATACTAAATGCAACAGTGATTATTTTTGCCTGGTGTGAGCCTGGATTTCTCCTGTGACAGGGTCACTGTAATCTTTAGCCCCTTTCACAGTGGCACTTCTACCCGGGTTCTGGCTACCCGGGTCACAATCCTGCGTAGTGTGAAACCACGTACCTAAGTCGACACGCTTCGACCAGGTTGAGTGAGACAAAATGCATGACGGCCGACGAAATAACAAACAGCCACGCCTGCATGAAGTTTTCACTTCAGCAAGGAACGTTTTTGTTTATTCTATTCAGCCATATTTTTGTTGCTTGAGACGCACCATGAGCCAGATTGCAGCAGGGATGAAGAAACATTTGCTTTGATTAACATTTCGGCCGACGATTCAATCCAGAGAAGCTTGGATGGAAGCGTCTGTAACAAACTGCTTCCAGGGCATTGATACGTGTATTGTTTACTTGTGTCTGTCACCCAGGTCAACCCTGCTTTATCAAAACCAGTGTGAAATCGCATAGCCAACCCGCATGACCCTGGGTCCTGACCCGGGTAGAGCATGCCAGTGTGAAAGGGGCTTTTGACTGCTTGGAGATGTGGGTGGTTTCTATGACAATAAAAACCAACAGATTGTTGTAGCAAATTATCACAAATATAAGGCTAAACTGTTCCTTTTAACAAGGTCAAACCATGCTTCCAAAATCACTTTAAACACAGTTTAATAAAGGATGATGACATATGTTTATGTCCATGTGTCTCTCACTTTTATTTAGACGACCACTTATCCAATTGTGATGTGATATCAGCATTTCAACAACAAACAAGTCCGTGAGGGATGTCGGTCATGGTGACCTAATGTTGAGTACTGGCCTCTGATTTGTTTGGGTAATGAAGACAATACCTCAAAAACCACTTGCCTAAATTTGATTTAAACGTGCATATTTAAGAGGTACTGTGTACTATGAATCATGTTTTCATGGTACACCTCATTGGCTCATTTACTGTTTTTTGTGAATCAATGCATGGTCATTGTAATGATATGCTGTTCTGTGCATACTGCGGATGGTAGGTCATGGTGATCTACTTTTTTCATGATACAGCGTGGCAGGTGATATATATGATACTGACACACTTGCTGTCATTTATCTGTAGAAATAAAAACAGCAAGTATACAAATTACCCTTTTAATGGTTTCTTATTTTCACAATGCTATTAATACAGCACAATTATTTGCAACTGTACACCAGTCTTAAACATATAGCAATGTGTGCTCTCTGGTCTTTGTTGCAGCAGATTAAGCAATGTCGGGCTCCCGGGCGCATCCAGTAAAGGCGCTCCATGTGGAGTGCAGGATGCGCTCTATAGTCTGGATGTCGCGAGTTCGAGTCCAGGCTTTCCTATCAGTTTGCTCCACAATGTACATACGGCTATATGGTGTATAACACCTCAGAATATATTGGTCTGTACTATCTATCCTCAATTTTGTATAGTCTCCTTCAGAACAAAATTGGGGATGGTTTTGGAGCAATAGATTTCAGATTTATCTAGTTTAGTAATACAACTGTAAATATTAGTATACAAGACAAGAGGAATCAACATAAACCAACATAGACCTTTCATGCTGCCTTGAAAGGTCATGGTAATATTGGTTAATGAAAGGCAGCAAGATAACAATGTAACGTGTGTGATTTTGTTTGCTTAAATCTGCATTCTGTGTGTTGGTGATAGGTATAACAAAGTGTGCACTATTGTCGTCGTTGCAGTAAGTTAAAAATAGTATCAACAAGCTGAAAGGTTATAATTTTGCAAACACTTATAGTTGCTAAGCAAATATTGATTTGGTTTAAAAGCAGTAGCAAATTACTCATACTGGTGATGCTTCTGGATCACAGCATTTTCCATCTGCCCATGTTATCTATCTCTCTTTTTTATATGTTTAAGAGGTACTGCTATGTTACTGGTGTAACTAATACCCTGTCCCCTTGCAATACTCCGCCCCCTGTGTATGTAAGAAGTGCCACATTTGTTCTATGTGGCATTTCATACTGATGACATCCACTAGGGGTAAAGGGTTGCAGGGGGAAAGAGTAATACCAGCTGAACTTGGGGAGAAGACAAGTTTGAGCGCTGTATTGAAGCCATAGGGGACACTCTAAACTGAAACAGATTATGACATACAAAAAAATCTAAACTAGAAGAAGAATAGAATAGTTAGGATTAATGTGATATTTCACACCCCTACCAGGTTGCTCTTTGATATTTAGGTTTTGCTGAGGAGAGGCACGATGGCACTGACAGCAGTCAGCCAGAGCACTGGCACCTCCTTGCTCTTGCAAGCACTCCCACAGTCATTCAGTGCAGATCCTCTCTCAGAAGAGACTGACGTCTGTGTTATGTGTGCTAATGACTCTTAGGGGCTAGGTTGAGACCACCCAACATTTCATCTAGAAATGTTATATTAAAAAGTGAGACCTTGGCATGTTTTTCAAAAAAGAAAAAGAAAAAACTTGCATCAAAGTATAACATCTTTAGTTTCTACTGCACTGTTTTGTGTCAGCAATATCTTCAATTTTAATAAATAGTATTATCAAATGAAATCGCCTAAATGGCACACAATTTCAGTTTTGTACAGGAGGAATTGTTATGGATATATTGCAGCCCATTTCAGAAACCCTGCTTTTTTATCAAATTTCATGCAAGACTGAGTTAAAAGCTTGAGAGCCAGTAATGACATGATTTAAACCAGGTTCCAACATGGAAAGATGCCTGGTAGTCGCTGGAGGAAGAAATGTTTCAAATTCATTCATGGTTGCAGGATTTCCAAGCATTCAGAAAGCTGAAGGAAAATATGTATGTTTCAGTACATGTGGAATGTACAAATACCTGTTTCAACAGAAACGGTAGGGGAGGGGGGCTGCAGTGGAATTTAGCAGTCCACGATAACAGATGCTAGAAGCGCCTGCTTGTTGCGTTCAGATCCGGATGTGCTTGGACAGCGATATAGAAAGGAGCTTGGTGCAGACTGATTGGGTAAGGCCTGATGTGCACAGACAGAAACCACATGTGAATCTAGAGGTGCAGAGAGCTGCCAACGATCATAACAGTTACAAGAAGATTTTATGTGGCTCCACACTTTTGTGTAAATGGGCTATCTCCTCAAAGGATAGATTTCATTTGTTACTAAATAACATCCCTGAAATGAATTCTGTGAAAACAATGAAAACACAACTGTCTAAGTTTCACATCAATAGCTCATTGGGCACATACATAATGTTACTTACATTTTAAATAGTGAGCAGATAAGATTTTTTTGAGTAATATTATGTCTTGTCAATACATAACAAATGGCATCCAAGCAAAGCATTGGGTGGAATTTCTTTACCAAGCAGGAGGAAGCACACTTGCTTAATGTGCTCCACATTATTTTATTTATTTGCTTATTTATTTTTAAATAAAGGCTACTTATTTTATCTTTTTGTAAAACTATATCTGCGCAATAACAGTAGATAAAGCATTCTGTATTGGAAGCCACACAGTTATTATTAATGGATCACAGAGTTATCACTGACATAAACCAACAGGATGTTGTTTTGTTTCCGATTTAGTTCCTGAGAAGAATAGTCGCCACAGTTATTATTATTGAGGTGTCCTTGCCGCTCGCTGTGTGTTATTGTTTTCTGTAAAACATTGATATCCTGTCAGTTAAGAAAAGGCTTAACGCAAAAGCTTGTTTTAACATTGTCTTCATTACGCCGGCCAGAGACCCGTGCTTACAACTGTATTGTCATATTTTCTACATTTTCTTTAAATTCTCAAATTAATAAATCGATACCCGGGTAGTAAAAAGAAACCTGGGTAGCGTTGGGTAATTCTAAATTATATATAATGAAATGCTCTCTCTCTGTTACAAGTCAGTTTCAGCCACTATGGAAAAGACATATGATGATAGATTGATAATTCCCAAGAACTACAATAATAGTCATGTGATCCAATGTGAAGTTTTTCCTTTTGAAGAAAATGCTGTGTGCATTCCATGTTATCCTAATTGTAATTCCTCTCCTCATTTGTTCACATGCCTTATTATACAGATGTCAAACAAGCCACAGAGCACACATTTTAATTCTAAGGCTCATGCCGATGGTGAGTGACTATAACCTTGGCCACTGATTCGACAGCTCACTTCCTAATCGGTACAAATTACATAGTTTCCTGGTTTATTTTTCAGTGTGATGAGTATTCTAGATGTCTAGATGTCTCGATTGTGCGTGATAACCTGCTGAAGGCTTGCGAGTTCCTTTTTTTTTTTTTTTTTTTTAAATCTGCTTTCAAACTGTGTTTGCTAAAGTTGAGGCCTTTTTATGCTTACCTGTTGCTCCCAGGTATCTTCAAACATTATGGAACCCCCCCTGACTTTTGAAACTTTCTCACTACTTACTATCGTAGCCTTCTGCCACACCGGGGTACATGTTCTTTGTTGTAAACGTACTTGCGGTTGCTATGTTTTATTACTATGTCTGGGGCCAAAGTAAATTCACTGCTCCCCCTACCCCGCTGTTTTCAAAAATAACCTTTATTTTCCCATCTGAACAGTACACCTCCAGGTTTTAATATAAACTTGATTAGCCACAGCGTATAGGTAACAAGCTCATATGTGGCTTATTAAACTCAGGAATGGATCAAAATCAGGAATGGATCAAACTGCTCTGCAATGTGAGTCTTATTTCCATCCCTGTCTGACATTCAGATGGTAAAACGTGTTTATCCATTGGTGCCCTACATACATTGCATGTATTTGATACAGGAGGCAATATTAAACATTAAAATGTTGTGAAAACCCATATAACCAACTCATTTAAACTACATTTTATTTTATTTTTTTATTCAAACTTTGTACCTTGTGGTTCTGTATCAACATCTATAGTTATTATGCTATGACTTTCTGCTGCCCTCTAGTGTCTTACAATGGTATTAAATCTCAACATCTGTCCCTGTTAATCTGTCATCTATTTCCCCACTGCTTTTAGCATTCACTTAATTTGCCATTTAATCCTATTTGTCCTTTTGGACCAGTTGAGAGAGTAATTACTATAGGCTGGAAGTGGTTAATCCGCTAGAGTAATCCCAGTTTCAGATCAGTGTACTTGGTTTTAATAGTCTCATCTGGTTATTAACTATTGGAAGCCTTTTTAACAAGTATATACAAACTTGAATTCTTCATTTTGTTATTTCCAGTTAGGAAAGCAGTATTCCCACATGTTCCTTATTCTTTTGGACTTTTAAGGTTTTATCTTCATTTTCATCCCTCTCTGAAAATGTGCTCTTGCACTAGCTTCAAAATAGGACCTTCTAATTGTAAAGATAGATTAGTGAAAATACCTCTTTTATTCTAGTATTTTAAAATATCTTCTGATTCCAATTGCATTCCAACAGGATTAATACATTGTTAAAATATTTTAAAATACAAAAATGTAGCATTGCATATATTCTGAAGCATTTTCAGTATGATGGTAATCATGTGTACTTTACCAGCGAGTAATACATTTTCTGAGAACCGCATCTCTTCGGGTGTTTTCAGACTGGAAAGATCGACCCTCATCACCCACGGGTCTGCGGCCACAGAGGAAACGTGCTGGACATTAAGTGGAACCCGTTTGATGACTTCTCCATAGCTTCGGGCTCGGAAGATTCAACTGTAAGTCTCATGTTTCTGGTGTTTTGGTATTTGTTAGGTCTTTCAAGGTTACAATGTTTAAACCTTCATTGTAATTGCTCCTTTACCATTTTAATCCATTAAATATTTGTATGCAGGGATACATGCCCTGTTTACTCAGGGCAGCAGTGTGGAGTAGTGGTTAGGGCTCTGGATTCTTGACCGGAGGGTCGTGGGTTCAATCCCAGGTGGGGGACACTGCTGCTGTACCCTTGAGCAAGGTACTTTACCTAGATTGCTCCAGTAAAAACCCAACTGTATAAATGGGTAATTTATATGTAAAAATAATGTAATTGTATGTAAAAATAATGTGATATCTTGTAACAATTGTAAGTTGCCCTGGATAAGAGCGTCTGCTAAGAAATAAATAATAATAATTGATCCAGGCCAGAAATAAAAAGGAGGGTTTACATTGACTGTAACAGTGATTATATTATTAGGCCTTATTTTTAAGAAGGTGACATATTTAATAAATGTCTGAGACAAGAGTAGAACCTTAGTGCCCTAAATAAATGGCAAGTAATTCGGCCAAGGGAGGGTTGATTTGAATAATTTGAAATTGTGGCAATGTGAGTAGCCAGAATGACACTACTTTTAATTGGATCCACTCCTAAGTGCCTTGAATGGTGTTATGGAGTGTGTTTGTTTGGTTGACTAATCCGGTTGTCCTGTCAACAGGTGAAAATCTGGGATATTCCTAAACATGGGATGATGAAGAACATCACGACGGCCAAGAAGGAGCTTCAGGGGCATTCCCGGAGAGTGGGGCTCATTGAGTGGCACCCAACTGCTGGCAATGTCCTCTTCAGTGCCGGATATGACTACAAGGTAGTGTGTTTGTAAATGTGTACTGCGTGTGAGCGCAATGCTGACCCCTGTGGGCAAGATCATGAGATATACAGTGTTTCCATAGTTATAATACTGAAACTTTTGTTGAGTGGTTAAGACACCCACTTGTTAGCACATGTTATGACCGCTGTAGAAGATATTAATTATGAACCAAATTTCATGTTTTTCTGTACGAGGACGTCTTTTAAAAAGTGTATTCACTTCAGTCCTGTTCACTTTAGAGTGCATCTACTGTAGGATAATTACTTCTCTATTCGAAACATGGCTGAGACCACTGAGGTTTATAATACCTGTTATGATATTGACTATTTTTGCTGTTGCTGCTGCTGCTGTGTTTTTACCAAATCCCCACCTTCACTCAAACATTTCAATTGAGAAGTCTGTACATTCAATCTTTTTGGTGTTTTGCAGATCATGGTATGGAACCTAGATACTCCAGATCAGATCATCAAGAATCCTGTGAAAACGATTAGCGTGCACAGTGATGTGGTCCTCTCCATGTCATTTAACACGGACGGTAGTCTCCTAGCAACATCCTGCAAGGACAAGAAACTAAAAGTCATTGACCTGCACACAGGTTTTGTTTTGCAGGTACACTACTCCCTCTATGTGTACAACATACGGGTCATTCCATGCCAACTCAACCTGTGCCGTTGCCCGTCCGTCTCAGATTTTCCTAGAGAAATTCACCTGGGGGTTTCACACACTCCGAGTTCAGAAATGATAGCCATTATTTATTTATTTTTAATCCCCCTTCGACCTGTGACCTTGCAAAGGTCAACCTAAAGTGAGAAAGGGACCTTGACCAGAAAAATCACCCTGGGTGCAATTTAGATGCTACCATCATGTGTAGCACCTTGAAGAGGGCTTTTCAGAAAAAAATACTAGGAGCACCCTACTCACTTCTGGCACATTGCCAGATGAGGGGTAACTGACGAGTTTTATTCGAACTTCAGCCTAACCCGTTACCCTATGGGGGATGTGGGACCTAAAATGTAAGTATTGCTGTAAGAACTTTAGGAACCAGTCTTTCAAATTCTGTGAAAAATGTTTGGCTTCAAGTTCCACCACTGGTCATTAAACCCCCTTGAAATTATAATTTTTGCTATTTGTACCAAGTTTAGGCCGTAATAACTTATGTAGGGGGACTCCAAAAAATCACCCAAAGATATGTTTGGATAGAAGTTAATGAGATCTACACGCTGAGCTCTTTCTGAACTCAGCTTG
Organism: Acipenser ruthenus; assembly: GCF_902713425.1. Taxonomy (NCBI): domain Eukaryota; kingdom Metazoa; phylum Chordata; class Actinopteri; order Acipenseriformes; family Acipenseridae; genus Acipenser; species Acipenser ruthenus. The sequence goes on along the minus strand of NC_081190.1, from coordinate 69,578,519 downwards.
TCTGAAAACCCTCAGGTCCCTTTTCTGTTTGAGTTGCCGTGGAGTGACCCATACATATTTTGAAGTGGGTTCTACTATTAAAATTACCTTTCTCAAAGTTGTCAATTACACAGTCGTTGTTTTTTCTGATTCCTTTTAATAGGATTAGTTGAATTTGTTCTCTGCTACGTAGCCACACAAAATCACAATAACAACTTGTGTTGGGTTGACAGTTTGTATGGAAGAGAAATATAATTTTATTAAATTCAGTGATGTGGAATAATTGATTGCATATTGATTTGATTGGATTAGACTTGGTATGTACAGTATATGTTTCTGTGTTTTATTTATATATTTAGTTATTTATGAATGTATTCCTTTTTACAGGAAGCCAACTGCAAGTCCCATAAAGCAAGCAAGGTTGTGTTTCTGGGCAACCTGAAAAAGCTCATGTCAACAGGAACGTCAAGGTGGAACAACAGGCAAATTGCACTGTGGGATCAGGTGAGTTCAAAGCACTGCATCTACCTACAATGGAGACCATGACACTGCCCTAAAATGTTATAAACGCATCAATGTACAACAACAATTTGAAAAGGAAATCCAACAGGGCACCTGAATCTTCAGCATCACGTCCAAACATTAAAGTAATTTGTACCTAACAAAATAATTCCATAAATCTTTCCAATTTTGTACTTCCATTTGCTACAAAGGTCTCAAATGAGCAGTTTTTAAAGGAAGTTCTCAGTGTGTTTGCCTTGCCTTACAGGAAGTCTGTTAAGTACTTTATTACTTTGGTCATTTCACCCCAGTGGTGTCTTCTGGGTCAAAGCATGCTTCTGGCTGTCAATTAATGGTGGGGTGGGTGGGAGGGCTAGGCTGATTAGTTATTGACAGGAAATAATCAGTTGAAGGGGGAGGACAGAGATCACCCAGCAGCTGAAATGACCTAAGAAATGCAAGACAGTCTAAAAGCATGGCTTGCAGGAGAGATGTATTTAACCTAGTGTACAGCTAAGAACAAAAGTTTTGCATCACCGACCTATAGAATTAACTAATTTAGCTTCATAAAGAATGAAACCTGCTGAATAATGTTTTGTTAACATTTTGAATTACATACCGCTTAGTTTTCCATATACTGACAAATTGACAAATGTGATATTTTGAAATCTATCATGAAATACTGTACTACTATTATGGCTTCCGGTAGACTTTTGCGATATCACTTTGTAGTTTCTTTGATTACGGGATGTAAAATAAAAGATCTAAATTGTGTTCATATAGGTTTTTTTTTTTTTTTAATTAAAAAATGTTGGCCATAGCTGTAGTACCAGATGTCAAATTTTAAACTGAAAATACATTGTTGCTATAACATGTCTATCTTCAAAACAACACATGAGAATTTAATAGAATTAATGCGCATGATAGTAAATGTTTTTTGGAATTATTTTGTTCTCTATAATTACTTTAACTTTTTTCTACTGTGGGGGTCCGGTGAGATCCAAATACCTGGTGCATAGAAAGTGAACATAGTGTTGTAGCAGGATGAATGGGTTTCAATATGAAAACCACCAAGTCTGGAAAACAAAACAATCTACAACCAATGATAAGGGACTGGTGAGAATATTGTGCTTTACAAGATAACATGTTTTTTTTAACTTGATTATTATTACACCTTAAGTGAGTCGTCAGAACTTGCTGCAGATCGAAATAAAAAAGAGAATTGCTGAAAATGAAATGTGTGTTCTGCGGAGAGGGCTCCCTCTGTCAGTTTCATGTGTCGTGTCTCTGCTATAGGATGACCTGTCCGTGCCTTTGCTGGAGGAGGATCTGGACAGCTCTTCGGGGGTCCCGTTTCCTTTCTACGATCCTGATACCCACATGCTGTACGTCGCTGGAAAGGTACGGACTGGTTTTAGCCTCTAAAACTCAAGGGGCTAGTCCACCAAGTAGTGTCAATGTGAGCTTTCCCCACTAGCCGGCTGTGCAGGGCTCACTCTCCTAGGTGTTGAAGAAGGTTCAATCTCCCTGCCGGTCTTGTTCTGAGACTGCCAATGCAGGGTTTAATTGTGGAGAGTTGTGTTAGGGTTTAGTGATGTAAAACTTTAAAAGAAACTCTGTGACGTGTACCAGTGCTTTACCTTAGAATTCTGACTGAGCGTTTTGAAGTTTATGGGTGTTTTGTTATGCAGACTATTGGGGTTTGCAGAGGTGAAAGCTCATTTGCAGTACATACTCTGCCTCACAGCCACCACTTCAAAGTGTTTGACATTTTGTTAGGACGAGTACTATGAGTCTGAAGTGTTCAAATTGTTCGGCCAAAAGAATTGAATTAATTGTGTTTACCCACAGGGAGATGGCAACATTAGGTACTATGAAATCAGCTCCGAGAAGCCTTATCTACAATTCCTAGCAGAGTACCGCTCATACTTACCTCAGAAAGGAATGGGTAGGTTTATGCATTTCTAGCACTTCACATCATTGTAGCTTGCTTACTTACTTTTCCTCATTCTGTTCTGCTAAATCTGTTTTGTTTAAATATATTTAAAACTGATCTGAGCCACAGCTGAGTCACTTAGATTGAAAAAAATGTGCAAACCTAAAAAAAACAAACATGAAATGGGATATTGGTTAGTCAAAGAATTCCCCAATGATCCTAACTTTGCCATTACATTGTAATATCCCAGCTGAATTACATATGAGAAGATGAAAGGTGCATACATTCAAATAATTCTCTCTGGATCATATTCATTCATTCGTGTTTATAAATATGGTGCTAACTGTTAGGCTACTAGTGCATACTGTATCAGTTTGATCCAATCCAGCCTTGCTGTATGAAACATAGGGGGGTGAATTTTATAGACCCCATTATTAACTAAATGCAATAGTAAAAGCATTGGAAAGGGTCTGTATACAATTTAGAACGCCTGCATTTAGCACATACTCACTTGTGGCTGTTCCAGTCCAAGGCATTGTTCAAAACAGGTCCTAATTATTTCACTTTAAGTGGGCTCATTAAAATCAGAATACATCTTTAGTTTTAAAAGAAATTGAAATGTGGTTAATATGAAACCTTTTACATATTTTTGGGAATATAAGGTTTTTCTCAAGATATTTTCTTCACTGTCTGCAGCTGAGAAATGTTAAATTGGCTTGTCTAAGTGAAAGCAGATTCAAAATATGTGAATCTATTCCATAGATATTGAAGTTTTGTTTTTGTTCAAGTGGGTGCGCTGACACTCCACAAGGTGGAATTTAAAGGGATAATTTAGCCATAATGGACAATGATGATTTTCATAGTTCCCTAGTGCTGCACAAAAAGATTATTTGGACTGAGCTCTCCACAGAATCCAGCTGTGGCCAATCGGGTGAGGGTGATTTGTTGTTTATTTGGCTAATTTACCATTACATCTGAAGAAACAGCTGCTTGGATTTGTGTGGATTGCTGTTCTCCACAGTCTAAGAGAAGCAGCTGTTTCTTCACGTGTAATGGCATATTAGCACAAATGACCCTCACCTGATTTCTGTGGAGAGCTCAGTACAAATAATTGGTTCATGCAGCTCTACTGTTTCTGGCCATTTCATATACTGTACCTGGAAGTGTCCACCTTACAAAATTTACAAAGTTCTTCAAAGGTACCGTACTGATTTTGTCAAATCAATCATTCAGAGAGTTATAGCCAAGTGTCATACAGTGCAAAACCTCAATCACTGTTAAATTTGAATGATTTAAAAAATGGTTGAAACAAGTTCCTGGACTGGAAGAGCCTCGAGTGAAGACCACTGGTTTAGATCATCAAAATAGCCTGCAGTTCAGAGCCCTCACTTCATTTGTCTTGCTCACAGGAATCATGCCAAAGAGAGGCCTGGATGTCTCCTCCTGTGAGGTCTTCAGGTTTTATAAACTAGTGACAACCAAAAGCCTTATTGAGCCACTCTCCATGATCGTACCACGACGGGTAAGAAACCCTCCCGCTTCTACAAGATTCAAGACTAAATCATACTTGTAATTTTAACCATTTAAACCATGTTGTTTGCATGGCCTTCTGTAATAATATTTTTAAAATACACAAATAGCCACCTACTTTTAACTTGTTTTTATCCAACAATAGATCTGTTAATACCCAGTTTTTGGGCAACACAGTTAGAGCAATCTGCAGTTGTGCGTCAGTACATGTTGCAAAGCTTGTGCACATAATAATAAATACAAAAGTTAACAAATATGTTTTCCGACCATGTAGGCTGTATAAGTACAGACTCCTCATCTTACTGGCAGAGAAAATCATGATAGCTTATTTGTTGTGCCAGGTAACCAAAAAATGTGCACTTCCTTGCAAACTCATCTTGTGCTGTGTCCACTAGGTGGAGCTGTGGTGCATGATGTTCTCTAGTGAGAGCCAAGGGTAGATGTTACAGAAAGTTGTGGGATATACATATGTCTGTGGGACATTAGTAATAATCATAATACTTTTAGGTTTACTGCTCTCTTTTTTTTGTTTCATTTTTCGACTGTGAAGTAGCTAACAAATGCCACCGGATGCATATAAATGATAGGTGTGGAGCTACATTAACTGCATGTGCTGTGTGTTGATTTTGCAGTCCGAGTCGTACCAGGAGGATATCTACCCAATGACTGCTGGATCTGAGCCAGCAATGACAGCAGAGGAGTGGTTCAGAGGGATCCATAAAGGTCAGTGTCTGGGTAAAGCTCACTAGCCCCATTGATCTCTATGTGTGTTTGTGTTAGGATCTGGAACTGGTCTTTTTAAAGCTTTACAGTAAAAATATTTATTTTCGCATGTATCGGACGTTATTGACAAATGCTACTGTTAAAATATGGTTGGTATGCTACTATTGTTATGTTAACTACTGAATAAACTAGCGAGAAGCAACCAATGCAATTCAAGTCGGGTCCTTTGCCTTTTATAAACAACTTTTTAGAATGGTATTTGTCTGTTCCTCCCTGTTTAGCCCAAACAAATACCAGTTTATTTATTTGTGAGTAGTCATTTAAGTTTGATATTAAGGGGTCTGTTTGAATTAGTGTCCGTTCATAATGCCCTGTCTCTCTCTTTTTCTTTACATTTATTTAATATATAGATCCTGTATTGATGTCCCTGAAACCTGGCAGCAAAAACTCCCAGTCCATTCCGCTGGTAACTGCCAGGGAACCGTTGAGCATTCTAGAACCGAAAAGGTTTCAGAACTGCATCGAGCAGTTGGAGGTGGCAGCGATACAGGAGAGGTTGGAGCAGAAGGGGACGAAAGAGCAGAAGAGGCTGGAGGACAAGAGCAGGGACAAGACCCGGTCTGCCTTCTCCAATGGCTGTAACCTGTCGGAATGTGCGCCACCCAAAACTGAAAATGAGGTGAGACGCTGGTGATGGTTGAAATCCAAGTAACGATGTGAGTGCTTTCAATCAACAAGTACTGGCTGAAGTCAGCACATGACATTTTCAAATCCAGGATTTTTAAAAGTGCAAAGACCAAAACACTTAAATAATAGCTAGAATACAGTATTATATTGTAATACAAATGTGAGCTGAGCTCTACATTTCAAGAAGAGCTTCAAGTTGGAACCAGACATAATTTGAAAACGGGTGAATGATCAACATGGAACAGAAATGGTTGCTAATACTTTGCTTTTTAAATTTTAGCTGTTGCAGATGTTTTACCAGCAACAGGAAGAAATCCGACGGCTGAGAGAACTGTTAGGTCAGAGAGACGTCCGAGTGAAACAGCTGGAGCTGGAGATCAAAAACATCCGGAACTGCCCGGGGAGCTACTGAGAGAAAGGGACTGAAATCCTGAAGCCATTCTAAAGCAGCTGAAGAAAACAAACCAGAACCTGACTTCAACTGCTGTTTGTATAATTATATATTTTATATTGCAAAAGAAAAAGAAAAACAACTAGATTTTAAGCGGTACCTCTGGTACACCGTGCACATTTTTTTTAAACTTGTTTTACAATTGTGTACATATTTTCTGATTTATTAATCATGTCCATGGTTTACGCAGCTGTTGTGTGAATTTCTACTGTACTTCACAGACCCTGGGCTTCACAAGCCTGGTATTACTGTTTTGTTCTTTTGTAACACGGTTAAGAAGTAGTTTCCTCACTTGTCTCATTATATTAAGCTTGTCATGCTTTTTTTTTTTTTTTTTTTTACGTTTTTCCATACTGAATATAATTTGATCTCAAGAATATATTATATTAGTAGTTGGGGCAATTCATCAAGCTATTAATATAAAAAGTATACAGGGCCGGGTGATACGGGGGGTGCCGTCTTTGCGTTTCAGTTCCTATCAGATAACAGAGCAGCTTTAACCTGCTCCCAGGTGAAGAATTAGTGGCACCTCCTTCTGTGAACTGGTGTTTGCCCTGTGGCTACAGACCAAACTGTTCTTCTAGGACTACAGCTTACTGAATCACAGAACAGTGACGGGCTAGTTTAGCTTTATTACACACCAGACCCTTAATTAATGTTACAGGTGATGATGAAAATACATTAAATCATTAAAATATGGGCCTCCCTTACATACCTTTTACAGACAAAAATGACTTGAAAGGGACTTGCATGCATTGTTAAGGTATATAAAATAAGAGGACTGTATTTTAATGATTTAAAGGGAAGGTGGCACTTGGATCTGCTGCCTTATAGATTATGGTAAACCGGCCATATTGTGTGATAGACCTACCAATAACAGCCACTCTTTGATTAGTCTTGTGCTGTGCAGAAAATTGTTCTGCCTGCTTGCTTGTTTGCATCTGTTTTCCTTAATTATGCAGCAGGATGTTTAACCATACTTGTATGCACTGCTTCACTGTAGAAATCTGCAAAGGGAAGGTAAGCCTTTTTAAGTGCTACAGCAATCAGTATCGTATGTCTGAATCCGTTGCTTGATTCAAAATAATAATGGCACACGCACATCAATATTTAATTATACCTGCTATTAGCGCATTTTTAATTTGACTGGTAAATTTAAACACACATTTAAAAAGAAATACATATTATTAGACACTTGTACAAAAAAAGATATACCATCTGTGTGTTGATTCTTAGTGTAATATTTTAATATTGAATATATGTACACAATTTTATAAATGAATACACTATTTGCGTTTTTGGGATTTTTGTTTAAAAAACAAAATAATGCATGTAATTTTTTTTTAAAAGAATAAAAAAATCTAAATCTTTGTTTGCAATCTGCAAGTCTTCCAATACTGCCTGATTCTTTTCCACAAGTATCACAGTGCAACTGAACATTGACAATCCTACGTTATTTAACTCAGATTTGTATCTTTTCTGGATTATTATAAAGAAATATATATACTTTTGCTCTACTGTTTTTCTATAAGCAACTTTTAAGCAGAGAGCTTTTTGCTTCTACACATTTAAATCATCTTAGAATGGTGTGGTCTATGGGAATTCTGTTTGCAATCACTTAACTAAAACATACATGAACAAGACCCAGAACACATGACACTATAATTGCCCCAACCCTTTCTGTTCCAAGGAGCCCAGATGAGAAACCTGTTCCTCCAGCTTGACCAGCTGCTTTATTATGCTTCACTGCCCTGTAAAAACTGTTAAATGGATGCATTTAGCAAGCAACGCATATGCTGTAGATATAGTCGTTAACAAGTCTTGATTCAGTAGTGCCAAGCTGTATCAGTGGCATAGTTTCAGCAAAAGTGTTAAATTATTACTTTTTAGGAGCTTAATGACAATAGGGCTCAGTAATAACGGTTTGGGGCATGAAACTGAGAATAGTAGTTCTGTACTTTTACATTAACCTGGGAAAAAAATGCCTTTATTTCATTAAAGAACTTTAGTTGAAATATGTATAATATATGTGCTACGGTATATGTGCTTTTAAAATCATTTTTATTCACAATTGTTCATTAAAGAAGATTTGTTTTAATATGTAGAAATACATTGCTGCCTGCTGGATGTTTATTTTCAATATTCAACACCTGAACTGGGTGAAAACAAGCAGTGGTGTATGATATCCAGAAGTCTTACTATCATAAAAACCAAGTGATAATAATCTAGGTATGAATTTATTTCACTGTATTAAATTACACAAGACTAACTACCACCTTCCTGTGACATACACACACATCACACAAAACTCACACGCTACACTCAGTGGTTTGTACCTACAAAATTAAACTGCCATGAGACAGTGACATACATTTAGTAGTCAGAAAATCTTAATGCTTGGTTAATAAATACTATGAAAAAATATTAATACTGTAAAAGTTGAAATGTATAAACAAAGATGGTATTATATGTTTGAAAAAAGGGAAAAATCAATATCAGACTGTCATATTTTTTATTAATTAGCATCATATCCTGATTTAAAACAGTTCCATGACATCATCAATCTTTTAACATTCACTTTCCAATTCAGCTGAAATTGGAATCAACTGGATTCAGTCAAAGAGAACTGTATATTTGTCAGAAGACTGGATCTGTAAAATAATGACCATTTCACTGATATAAAAGTGGTCAATTGCTCTAAATTAAATTGTTAATACTAACATGGTTTAAATGCTAAGAGGTGGAAAATCGATGGCATTTTATAATATTTTGAACGAATAGCTTTTTTAGAAATGTGGAGAAGTAACAGTGTCTCGTGTCTAACAGCACTTCAGCTAGGTGTCAAACTCCAGTCCTCGACGGACGCAATTGGACATGTTTAATATTTTTTCAAGGTCTTTTACAGTTGATGATTTTAGAAATGCACTTGATTCAAGGTACACTACCTATGAAACATTTTGAGACCTGGAGAGAAGTGTTTAAAATCAAATTAATCAAATAATTAGACCAATTAAGTAATTGAGAGCTCTGGTGAAACAAAAGCCAGAAGACACTGCGGCCCTCCAGGAACTGAGTTTGACAGCCCTGACTTAAACAATAATTACTTTCACCAATTCAGCACTTATAACTGTTATCTCTTGCATCAGGGGTAGCCAAAGTTGTTCTTTGTTCCATCCCTGGTCTAAATTGTTTCATTGAACCAATTAAACCTCCATTAAGTGTTTAATTCTCTCATTTTACCTGTTGAAGCTGGAGTGGAATGACCGTCCAGGACTGTAATAGGACACTTCTGCCTTGCATATTGTACACCACTGTGCTTTAATAATGCACATGAAAATGAATTTGAAAAGGCTTTAACGTTGTCAATTTTTTATTTTTTTTTGCAAAGCTTTGGTAGTGCTGTATTCATTGAGTTTAGTGTTTACACAATCTCTGTTCTAAGTAGAACACGTTTTGAGAGGATGCATGGTAATTGCTAATCAATACGAGTCCTGCTTATCTCCTACCTCGGACAGCCTGTATCGCTCAGGATATGTTTTGTGTGACTGTTCACAAGACACTGTCTGAACAAAGAGCTTTGCAATGAGCAATAAAATATGTATTTTTTGTTGTTTCTTACAAACATGTGCTTTTAAATCACTATATTGGTCATCAACACTAAATGTTGCTGCTGGACAATTTTATGAGCCCCAGTATATTATTGTGCCTACATTTTAAATTGTGATTTTTATTTGTTTCTTGAATTTGTTTTTTAGATTGCTTCTGCAAAAAAATAACTATTGCAGGTATGTTTTAAAAAAAAAAAGTCGTAAGTTCTAAATGGTACCTTTTCAGATATGTATATTTTGTTTTTATTTAGTGTTTTTTAAAAAAAAAACAAAAAAAAAACAATACTCTGTACCCCAAAGGCAAATTATATTGAAATAAATTTAGCAGTGAAATTTATATATATATTATTCATGCTGGGATGAACACGAGATTTTCACAGATCTTGGTGAGCACTAATTACCTGAGCTGCTCACCCCTTACTGTAGCCATACTTTGCTTTAGGCCGATACTGGCAAATACTCAGTGCTTCATTTTATATACTTCAAATGCATTTGAGTCTGACACTGTTCTGGTTGGCTTCACATACCCTGATTAGCACAAATCCTGGTATAACACAGCGTACCTTAGATAAGGTAGTTCAAGATTCATGCTAACCAGAGTCTGTCAAACCAGCCTGTAACGATGTACATTTGGTACGCAATTAATTGTTAATTATTTATTCTCAAATAAAACACTTATAATCCAGTTGAACGTCTGTGTTTTTTTTTTTAAATCTTTTGTTGAAATGCACTGGGGAAGCAGGGGACAGAAAAAAATAAATAAACTGAACCCCCTCCTGTAAGTATGCACAAACTTTAAGTTTGGTCAAGCAGTCATCATACAGTACTGTTCAATAGCTCAGACTGTGCTGCCATCTAGTGCCAAGGGAATGTAAGAAAACAATGTACAGTAATATACAGTAGATACTGTATTATATTGACTTTCTTGCCTCCATCCACTATGCTAATATTACTATGATTAAAGGAGCAGGGTCTATTTTAGTTTACACAAGCCCTAGAGAAACAGAGCCAAAGAAATTCCTGTGTTTACACAGCTTTACTGAAATAGATTCACTTCCCAGGTTGATGCCCAGTGTTATCCAGCGGAAACCATTCAAAACCAATTTCATATTCACACATGTTAAATCACAATAAGATGTAAAAGGAGGAATGATTTCATTCTGTTTTGTTCACCTATCTGAGTTTTAGTAATGCAGGAGGTGTTGAATGGAGTTCTTCGTAGAAAAGGCCTTTCTCTTCTGTCCAGCAAATAAAGCATGGGGAGACACTTAATAGGTACAGACCAACAGGGGTGAGGGGACTGCTGTATAGTGTGTTGCTCCTACAGAAACTTTTCAAAGTAAAGGAAATAGGAAAAGTTCAGCTGCACATTGATGAGGTGAACATGGCGGCGTTTACATGTACAAGTCATGACAGTTTTCCTCATGATGTGTTTGCCCTACTTTTCAGGAAATTGCTATGCAGTTCTGATTTAGGAAAAAAAAAAGTCCATACCAATGCATATTACTCAATTCATAGTCATTTAGGGGAGGGGATATTTAAATGTCCGTGTCTGCTTACTAAGTAGGAAAAGAACGACTCTGAATATCGTGAGGAGAGCTTCGTGCTTTACCATGAAGATAAAAACATTTAACAAGAGAAATGAATTCACGTGTTGTCGCGCGCATTCTGAATTACGCCGCGCATTAGCTACTTGTTTGTCTGGTTACCTTTCCAACACATACGTGCACACACACTCTCTCTTATATAAAATATATTTTCTACTAAGTACAAATTTTACTACTTAGAATTTGCATTTGTGTGTGTGTGTGTGTGTGTGTGTTTGTGGAACATCTACAAGTTAAATTTCATTATCACTAGAACCGCCTTTTAACCTACAATATATATATATATATATATATATATATATATATATATATATATATATATATATATATATATATATATATATATATATATATATATATATATATATATATATATATATATATATATATATATTGGAACTGGCACCCCATCAGGGAAAATATCAGTAGGAGAGATTACATCTTGAAGCTAGCCACAGCGCTTCAGCAGAAACATTTCAATCAGAAAGCTGCAGGCTGCAGCAGCTCAACCTGGGTTCTGTGCTGCGAGTGACACACACACACGAGAAATCTTGTTACTTTCGTTTTAGATTAAAAACTACTTTTGTTTTTACAGTTTTGTATGTACATAAACCTGTTTACACATTTATTTTGAAATGTTTAATTGTTCGTTTAAGTACAGTGTTTTGGCTGTGAAGATGTTGCATATGATGTGCTTGAATAAAACTTTTGCTTTGAATCCAATAGTTGGTCTTTCATTTTAATATTGATGATGTTTAAAATGTACCGTGATAATGACTGCAGTTGGCGGTTGTAGGTATTAGTATAATTCTAGTGGTAAAGTAGTCCATAAATGTACATTTTGTGTGGGTACGTGTGTTGTATAGCCTTTCTGCTGGAGATTATGTGATATTAAGTCAGAAGAACGGGATATTGACTCCTGAAATCTCGTGAGCCACAAGCACGATTCCTGCTCCGGTTTTTACAGCTATTTTTATCGTGAAAAAACAATTGACACTGCCGTTAAAGTCGCTCTGCCAAAAGGACATCCTTTTGCTGTTTCACAATGTATTCATGTGACAACGTCACACAGTCATGACTGTAGAGTCGAGTTTCACGTGCATGTAAAGCCAAAAATTACGATGCCTGTGTCAAGAATGGAGTTTGGTAATCACAGAACACCAAATATTACAGCCATGTTATATCAGATGTCAGATTCAAAGTCTGTCACATTTTGCCTATGGTATTTATTTAATGTTACAAATATGAAGTCCGAATCTCTTATGGCCAGAGGCTACAAAAAAAGTTGCACAAAATGGTTAATTTTGATCGGACAATTACTATCAAACGTGATCCAGAGAATCACAAAATGTGAAGACACTTTCCCAAAAGCACGTGGTCTTCGCCGTTAATTTGTCCAGAGGTAAAAACAGTGCAGCATCAAAACTTAAGAGATACTCCACACAGAGATGAGGGATTGGCCAGCTTTACAGAGTTATTGTTTTCACTTTGCATTTTTTCCACCCCCAGCAGCACTCACTACATCAGTGTAATTATCATCTGACTGGAGGTCATAAAGGACACGGACTGATTAAGAGACGTTTATTTCAGCAGCCAAAGGATGACTGTCAATGAAGCATTTTTTGTTGTTGTTGTGGCCCACAGCTTGCCTGAAAAAACATTTCTGGAGAACTCTGCATTTCTGTGCCAGTTCTTAGCAGACAGTATGCCTGTCCTAGAAAGGAATCATGTGATACTATTCTACAGCTCTTTCTGTAGTACTGTACCGTGCTACTGTACTGGTATTGCTTGTTATGCAATATGGCAGTTTTGGCGAGCACAACTTTACAGACCACTGCATTTAATGTGGTAAAGTGCATTCATTTTACTCCTGATATTTCTGATTCTAAGATGGGCATTATAGGGATGGAAATAAGACTCACACTGCGTAGCAGTTTGAACCATTCTTGGTTTTACTATGAGTTTAGTAAAACACACCTGAGATTGTTCCCTATATACTGTAGTAAAACCTTGACTGGGTGAAACTGCTATGCAGGAAGTCCCTGCATTATGCCACTCCACAGGCTATCTGTCTAAGAGTATCATTAGATGTCAAATAAGGACCACTCAAATTGAATGGAAAGATTGTAATATTAATAAATTAGGCCAAGTGTAAAGATTAGGAAGAAGGTGTTCATAGCATAGACAAGCCTTGGATTTAATCATTACAAGAGGAAGCGATGCTGCCTTTTATGAACATCAGCATCCATTATATGCTTCTTGGATTTCATGCACATGCACATGCAAAACGTAAATAAAATGCTTTTCAGTCATTTAAAAAAAACAGGCTTGAAATGCAACCTTCCTTTTCTGCTGCCCTGTTCAAGGGCATGCAATCATTACCCTCTAGAGCCAAAGTTGGGGAGTGCCAGCAGACTTGCAGTAGAAACACCGTAGAACCATTTAAATGGTTAAGCATCTGTTTAAATTGCACAAGCACATCTAAATTCTAACAAAGTGATTCCGAGAGTAGCACTAGCTTGGTAACCATGGAGACGAGTGAGAACGACCAAGGCCAAGATGGCTCCCTAGAATTTCCAGGTGTTCATGTCGCAATTTTTTTTGTTTTTGAAGCAACGAGATTCCAACATGTATGTTATAAACACCCTAAAGGTCACTGAAAAATCACTTTGTTTCTGTGAGGTTGTGTTAGTCAGACAGGAAAAGGAGAGCAACAGAAAAAAATAAAATAACTTTGATACACCAGCTCCAATAATTCCAGCTGAACACCTCCAAATGAATTCAATAAACTAGGAAGAAAACTCAAATATTGTTTAAAAAGGACTTTAAAAAACTATATTAACCTGGCTTGCCATTGAAGGAAGGAAAAGTTACCAAGTGATGAATTAATAATGGATTGAGTTTCCCGACTGAAAAAGGGTGTCTCAAAGTGGAGTGGATTTTTCTTATTGAACAATGACCTGAACAACAGGACAGTCTCAAAGCCATCGCCCTACTGAAACAGCTCTGCGAGTATTCTCCATTAAACTAATGAATATTAAGAACATAAGAACATAAGAAAGTTTACAAACGAGAGGAGGCCATTCAGCCCATCTTGCTTGTTTGGTGGTTAGTAGCTTATTGATCCCAGAATCTCATCAAGCAGCTTCTTGAAGGATCCCAGGATGTCAGTTTCAACAACATTACTGGGGAGTTGGTTCCAGACCCTCACAATTCTCTGTGTAAAAAAGTGCCTCCTATTTTCTGTTCTGAATGCCCCTTTATCTAATCTCCATTTGTGACCCCTGGTCCTTGTTTCTTTTTTCAGGTCAAAGAAGTCCCCTGGGTTGACATTGTCTATACCTTTTAGGATTTTGAATGTTCGATTCAGATCGCTGTGTAGTCTTCTTTGTTCAAGACTGAATAGGTTTAATTCTTTTAGCCTGTCTGCATACGACATGACTTTTAAACCCAGGATAATTCTGGTCGCTCTTCTTTGCACTCTTTCTAGAGCAGCAATATCCTTTTTGTAACGAGATGACCAGAACTGAACACAATATTCTAGGTGAGGTCTTACTAATGCATTGTAATGTTTTAACATTACTTCCCTTGATTTAAATTCAACACTTCTCACAATATATCTGAGCATCTTGTTGGCCTTTTTTATAGCTTCCCCACATTGTCTAGATGAAGACATTTCTGAGTCAACATAAACTCCTAGGTCTTTTTCATAGTTCCCTTCTTCAATTTCAGTATCTCCCATATGATTTTTATAATGCACATTTTTATTTCCTGCATGCAATACTTTACACTTTTCTCTATTAAATTTCATTTGCCATGTGACTGTCCAGTTCTGAATGCTGTCTAGATCATTCTGAATGACCTTTGCTGCTGCAACAGTGTTTGCCACTCCTCCTATTTTTGTGTCGTCTGCAAATTTAACGAGTTTGCTTACTATACCAGAATCTAAATCATTAATGTAGATTAGGAATAGCAGAGGACTTAATACGGATCCCTGTGGTACACCACTGGTTACCTCGCTCCATTTTGAGGTTTCTCCTCTAATCGGTACTTTCTGCAGAAAATATATACTGTGGAATATAATAAATGTAATTGCAGGAAGGTTGATATTTATCAAATGTAAAAGGGTATGGTTATAAATGGCTTCTTAACAAAAAGTGTGCCAGTTTACTATCTTGTGATAGTGGTAACAAGTATACAGAGTGATAAGAACAAATGAAGTGGGTGTTAAGTTTGTACCATGAATTCTAATTAATAAATATATTTAATAACAGATGCTAAAGAATTAGTTACAATTTCATAATATTAATTGGATTATTTGGATATTTATTTATTGACTCATATATACTCAGTTATCTTGCTTGCATATTCGTAGTAAAGTCAGTGATTTATGAGAGTACCAAGTCTTATAGAAAGACATTAGACAATTGATTGAATGATTGCTTTTACATGTAATTGATGTTAACACTGAAGCTGAGATATTAATTGAATATTACGGATTGCTGAACCTTTTAATTGTTTTACTTCGCAATTTTGAACTCAAAGGAATTAATGTATAATTGAGTGCCAATTAAATTAAACCATTACACATATTAGTTAATTGGATTCTTAATTGGAGTATTTAAAAACACCAGTTCTTCCTACAAAACAGTTCAGCAGAAAAAAGAACCTCCAACAAAAACTAGGACTAAGCTGCTTGTTCTTTTGTGTTATTGCTACGTTCAACCTCAAAGGCAACACTATTTGGTATAAAATAAAAAAACAAATTTTGTAAAATGCTGCAAATGAGTTTATGCAGTATCTTTGCAGTCATAGAAACACCACAGGTAGGATGAGGGGCTGAAAACACTGAATTACACACAATAAAGAATGCAAGGCAGGGAGAACAAAAGCAAAATGTTAAGATTTTATTTACAAAGCTTTTTTTTGACTTACATAAAGTAAAAATGTTGCTACAACCTTTTTTTTTTTAAAAAGGTAGCCATTTTAAATCATGACTCAATCACAGCCTCTGTTCTTGTGGCTGCTACAGCAATAGTCTTACTAGGAAAGAGGAGGAGAGAGAGAGAGAGAGGAGAGAGGGGAAAAAAAAAAAAAAAAAAAAAAAAAAAAAAGCCCTACGAGCCCCCAGCACAATATTAAAAGCACTGACCCATACTGGATATACCCTAAGTCCTCTTGCGGGTTTGTACTCAGGACTGACGGAAGAAATGTAAAATGTTGAAAGGAACACAGCTCTTCAAACTCCTCTGTGAGGCAGCAGGCCTGGGGCTGGTGTGTCACATCAGGTGCTTGGCACATGCTCCATAGTCACATAGCCACAGGTCAGCTCAACCAATACTAACCAGTCTTCTTAGGGACATCTTTGGGGTGGAGTGAGTGGAAATACAGGAGGGTGGCAAGGCAGTTGGTTGGCTTCCTTAATCATCCTCCTCATCATCATCTTCATCACCGTCTTCATCCTCAGCCTCTCTCTTTCTCTTCTCACCTTTGCCGCCCTCCTCACCTGAAACAGAAAAAAAAATTGTTTGCATTGCTGTGTGTGACACACACTTCACAGATATTGACCTACTGAAGGAAAAAAAAAAAAAAAAAACCTTGATACACAAACAAAATCAGCAATTGATTTGCCATAGGTGACTAGAAAAAGTAAAAGCCCAATTTATTTATTTTTTAATACAATTAGATAATTTGGCCTTTTTTTGGAAAACCTTAATGGGGAGGGCAAGCGATTCTACTTGCTCTGTACCCAAGGCTGGGCCCATATTTATCAAATATGCAAACACAAATGTTCCATTAAAAAAAGTATGCGTATGCACATTTATGGAAGAGAATGTCTTAATTGTACTAGTGATCTACAATCAGATTTATTTGATGTGTAAAAAGATGAAGTACACTCCTATTTGGATTATTTTATCACTAACATTGTTGCTTAAATGTTATTCATAAACCATTAGCAAGTTGTCGTTTTATTTGCTAACAATATTATAAAACCAACAAACCAGAGCTTGAATATACATTTACATTGAAAGCAGGAACATTGCTGTATTTAAATTTATTTGTTAGTGACTCAATTACACCAATCAAATTTAATTAAAATGAAAAACAGACAACTCACCTTCATCTGCCTCCTCCTCGTCATCTTCGTCATCAACCTCTCCGTCCTGTCCATCTTCCTCCTGCAATAAAGACAAGAGTGCTATGAAATATGTGTTACAGCAACAGTAACAGACACCCCACTTCTCTGCTGCACTGTGAGCTATTACTTTCACTACTGGATATGTACTGTTGTATGTATATGTGGATATATATGGACATGTATATTAAGAAAATAATAATAATAATTTTTTAAAAAAACAAGTTCTGTGAAAGCACAACCTACAGATGTCTGTACATGTTATACAACTGTATTGCTTAATGTTTATGGGACAGGTGTAGTACTGCAAGTTCACAGCAGGTGGTGGTATCAAGCCATTACGGAAATAAAGGACAATTCTATGGGAATAGGTTCACTTCATGGAACGCTGCAAGATACTAAAAGTGCCATTAGAATGGGTGTAAGCTCCAGTAAAGATGACAGACCTTGACTGAACCCCAACGGTCAAGGATTTTCACTTACTCTCTCTCCCTAAGCAGTTCCTATTTTTGTATTTGCTTGAATTTAATTTGTAGTCTGTATAAATAAATACCATTCCATGTAGCCATGTCTGATTTTCTAAATACATACATTTAAATAAATAAAATTAAAAAAAAATTGAAATGAGTATTTAGTTCTCTAGGATATTCCTTTGGTTTTGTTAAATCTCAGTACATGATTGTATGGGTAATTTCTTCAAATTTGTAATTGTAATGCGGCAGCTGTGTTCCCTGAAGTCTTTAAAAAAGGACCTTGCAAAAGACCTTGAGATAACAATGTTAAGTGATGTTGCAGTTACACTTGCACCTTACACAACTTCTGATTCTCATTCCAGAGCAATTGGTAGGACATAACAAAATACAATAGCCTCCCCTTTATTAAAGCTGTCCAGAAGCATTATTTTTGTGAAAGGCAAAACAAAAAAAAAGTAAATATTGCACTGTTACAACACATATGAAGCCACTTGCTACACACCAAAGCAAAAGCAAAACTGTGCAGCGATGTGACAACATGAACCCATACTTTTCATTAGTATCTTTCACACCACAGGTGACGTGGGGGCGATGTGAAATAAATAGAATTAAATCATATTGTTTGCTATTTGTTGTGCGACAACTAGAGAATTGACCAATCAGATAACAGCTTTAATGCATGTGGTCCAGCAGGGTGAAGAAAATGACATAGGAAAAAATGTTTGTCTGTTAGTCCGTTTTGTTTGTCTGTTTATTTTGGCTTCACGTGCTGTGTGCTGTTTTGTTACAACCTTTTTATTTTCTGTTCTGTTTATTTATTAAATGCTGAGCGAGACCATTCGCTCAGCTCCACCAAACTCCACCTCTCTCTTGTTGTTTTATTTCCTGGCTCTGGTCTGACGCCACCCACTCCGGCCGTCTTTGTGACGGGGAGTTAATTTCGAAGGCACTGGATAAGCCTGGTGTGTATGATCTATTGCCATATGTGTTAAAATACCGTCAGAGAAGGCACTCAATTACTACATCATACTGACAAATATGTACCTTTTTTATTTTAATTTTTTTTATTTAGTGACCAATTGTTATTTATTTATTTTTTCCCCAGTTTGGAATGTCCAATTATGTTTTTTTATCCTCACCACAGCAAGTCCCACACAGCACAGACGTTCTGAGGGGGTGTGAGCATCTCGCTGCAAAGGTTGCCTGTAAGCCCACCCGCCGGTGTCCCTCAGCACCAGCACATCTCATCTACAACCCATTCACAAACTTGATTCACAAACTTGCTCGGAGTCTGCTGGCCCATTCTGTCACAATTCAATTCGGTCAAACCTCGTCCTGCTAGAAAATGACTCATTCTCATAATGTATTACTGTTGCCACTCTTTTTTACTGTGCACCTCCCAGCACTAAGACACAAGAAAGACGTACTGTATCATTGGTTAAATGACAGGCAAACAGACGGAGGGACGCTGTTAGACTGAGCTCAACATGGCCGCGCTTCCAGCAATTTTCAATCACACGTGTTCACTGGCAGGTCTATGAGCCCCATGCCAACTCAAAAACGTTTAAAAAAGAAAGGAAGGGGAGCGGTCTAAAGCATCAGCAATGTGTTCTAGGATTTACCTAATGTTCAGGTAAGCAATGGGTGCACAACAATGTGTCCCCAATAATAATAATAATAATAATAATAATAATAATAATAATAATAATAATAATAATAATAATAATTATTATTATTATTATTATTATTATTATTATTATTATTATTATTATTATTATTATTATAATAATAATAAATAGTAATGTGAACTTACAGTTTTCAAGTAGAAAGGATAAGATTAGACAGACTGAAATTGAGCTGACAGAATGTGCTTAACTGCAATACTTTAAAATGCAACAGTGCAATACACATTCTAATTACATTCTAACTCATTTCATGTCTAATTGCCAATTTATAGCTATTTCAGTGATTGTTGCTGTTTAGTAATTCTGTGTTACCCCACTCCTAAAACGCTAATGCTAAAAATGAACACACAACAGGTAGATAATTATTAGTTTTGCTCAAATTCTTACAGGCCCCCTCAAAAAAAAAAAAAAAAAGCAGCAAATAGCTATGACATGGTTCAAGTAGCAGCTCCCTGCGCTATGAAACGAGTAGGAGAGATAACATAATACTGAACGAAACACAATCTTGAGAAGTGCATCGACTTCTGTTTTCATTTATTTTTGTGTATAACATTCTCACTGCCTTACGTAGTTCTGTTTTTTTAACTAGTAAAACGTGCGCTTTCATGAAAGGGGTTTGAATGTGTATGGTTAAAAACAGCAAACCTTTTTTTTTTTCCTGAATCGAGTGTCTAGCAATGCACCATAAGAAAACTGCAAATCCTTTGCAACTGTAAATTTCAAGAACTATGAAACTATAAAGTCTCTCAAACGTAAACATCTAACATTATGTAAATCCAGCTGTTCACTACTGTGATGCAGAGCACTCTCCATTGCATGACCAAGTTTCTATTTCTTTATTTATTTATTTATTTATTTTCAAAGCCACGTTGTTTGTACAGGTAAACACTGCAGACCGAACAACTCATTTGATCACTATCGTTATTAAACTCCAGCCATGGGTACATCTTCGGCCAGTTTGCCTGAAAATCTATCCTTTTAACTTTCCCTTCACTGACATCGCTTATTTGTGCTGTTGTATCACTAAGGCTGTATCTAAGCCTCTAGTCTAATCTTTGCATAAGTCAGTTAAGTTCATTAGTCAGATTTCCATTACACGAGAGTAGTAAAACTTCATGCTGATTTGAACTCGGCTCTCGCCAAGATAATGTGATCCATCTGTGTCTCCATCCATTTGCGCTTCCTTCCATATGATGATGTAGATATCCTTCTGTCTGGTGTTGATGGCTGAAGTGTAATGCTGGCTCCAGGGATCAGATTATTTCCTCCCTAGCGCATCAGCACACACAACGGCTGCGATGCTGGCTCCGGGGATCAACCACAGTGCGGTCTCCCCAGCGCATCAGCATGACAACCGTCTGGATTGAGCTAAGTAGGGTACATCTCTGGGGTCTTCAAGTGAGCACCTTCCATCCTCTGTGTTTTGTCGACTAGCCCATCATAACCCCCCTCCGTCCCCCACTCAACTCAGCCCAGCTTACTTACCCGTACATCAGCGTTTCTTTCTTTCTATTGTGCTTGAGATCCCCAGCCAGAATCTTTCCGTCTCAACCACAGCCAGTTGCTGCTCTCCTCTGCTGCTTCAGATAAGTTCTTCACTGTGCGATGCAACTCTTGGCCACTGAATCCGACGTCTCTGAGAAACTGGGTTGTAGAGTGCGCCACAAATCCTTCGACAACCCACCTCCACTGGGTAAACCTGAACTCTCCATCCTCGCTGTTCCGCTTCAGCGGCTAGTTGAGCATACCGCAGTTTCTTCCTCTCATACACCTCATCTACAGCATCCTCCCATGGCACTGTTAACTCTACCAGGTGAGCAAGGCGTGCTGATCCAGACCACAAGACAATATCTGGTCAAAGGTTAGTGGTGGCAAGCTCAGGTGGAAAAATAAGCCGTTGACCAACATCTGCCAGCATTTTCCAGTCTCTAGTAGCTTCCAGTTGTCCTGGGCAAGGATTGGTTTTAACACCTTTTCTTGGTGGTTGCTCTCCTGGACGGAGGAATGTTGTCTTTTGTGTGTAATGTTTTGATGGAACAGGTGGCAACTTATTGGTCATGTTACGCTTGTCTTCCAATGCTAAGGCCAAACATCGCAGCACCTAGTCATGGCGCCAAGTAAACCGTCCTTGGCTAAGAGCCACCTTACATCCTGTCAAAATGTGCCCTAAATGTTGCAGGTGATGAACACAAAGGACATGAGGGATCCTCTCCTACCCAGAACCTAAACCTTCTGTGGTGATGGGAGAACATCATATGTTGACCTGATAAGGAAACTGATCCTGCTCTGTTCCATTGACCATAGGTCTTGCCAGCCAATCTTGCGTTGTTCCACACTCTCCCATCTCAACCATTCTCCCTGCTTGGCCTGGGAAATGGCCTTTTAAAAAATACCCTTAACATTTATTTTTTGCCAAATTACCCTTTGTATTTTTTCATTATGAAAGTTTTTATGTTTTTTAAATTATTTTTATACCATTTTATTTTTACAATGGAAAAGTGACCTATATTTTATTTTTGTATCAAATTAGTGTGTGAATCACTCAGAAAACATCAATTTGTGTTTGTTTGAATTAAAATGTCATCAACATAATAGGCTCTCTGTGTTTCCTTTTTTGTTGTTTTATGAATGGTGCCCTTCGGTTGGATTTATATTTTGCCTTTTTGCCCCCATGAACTGCCTTGGTGCCCCTGAATCTTCACACCCAACGAAGGAAACATTGCCTTGCCCTTCATGATCTTCACTTCATGCCCTGTACTGGGGTAATTCTTCTTGTTTTAAAATCAGTTTAAAATAGTTAAACAAGGAGCAGTTTCAATAGGCCTTTGAGTAACACGAGATGCCAGGATTTGAAACACCACCCACAAGTGGCTCAGCAGGGGGAATATGTGGCTCAAGACATATAGCTGAACATATTTTTGCTAATTGTGAACAATCTTCCACCTCACTGGAGGAGGAACAGAATAAAACCACTGGCTGTAAAACACAGTAAAACAAAATAAGCTCCAGCATTCCCAGTGTTTTAATTCTTCTAATCCTTGGTATCCGTTTACCAAATTCTTGTGTACTGGACCACTTAATCTATTTGAATTGATCAATTGCATATTCCCTCGAAGTGCACCTTTATTATGATACAACTTTGCAGGAAATGCTATAAAAAAAAAATAAAAAATAAACATTTTCATCAAAGCTCAAAGGAAACAAAACTACTGAAATATTTGAAACACTATTTTGGAAGCCCCATGACACTAGAGGGAATTTTAAGATCTCCATTCTTGCTGCAAACCCTTTAGTTCTTTGCATGTGGGATGACAGAATTCCAAGGATTCTACAGGTGAAGAGTGTCTAACTGTTGGGCTGTGGAGTTCAAAAACTTTACTAGCAAACTAGTTTCTCTGGCAACTATAACAAAACCTCTGAAAATCACGCTACCATAGTGTGGTTGTTAAATAAATTGATTACATTAAAAATAAATCATTAAAAACTAAAACTACACAAATCTCTCTCAAAACTGAAAATGTACAGTTTCTGTCCTAAATCAGCAGAACAAGACTACTGAAGCAATTTGATTTGTGAGTGTGATATTAAAATCGAGTCTCCTGTACCCGTACAGAGGGCCTTATCCTCCCAACGTTCAACATTAAAAGCAGCACAGGCGAGCTAAACTTCACAAAAAGTTTGCAGGTCCAGGGTGATTTGTTATGTGTTTCATTGTTTTAACATAACCGACAGGGAACTGATAAACAAGCTGGTGCATCACAGAGGGCTGTCCTGTATAAACATTAACCAGATGAACTTGCCCAGGAGAAGACAGCTGAGCAAACAGACAACTGAATGAATAATACAAGATGGACTCAATTATAGCTTTTGGATATGTAATATTCAAACTACTGAGAAAGTACAAAAACTGAAGTCCTAACCCTTTAATTAATGACACTTGCTTTCCGTTTAGAGTATCATTAGATATGTATGCTCCAACATTAAAAAGGAAAGGTGTCTTTACCTCCTCTTCCCCGCTGACTTCCTCATCATCCTCCTCCCCTTCTACTTCCTCTTCGTCTTCGTCGTCATCGTCATCCTCTTCATCAAAATCCTCTCCGTCTTCATCCTCGTCCTCCTCGCCTTCTGCTCAGGAGGGAACAGGCAGACACAGTGGTGTTAAAGTTACAATAGAAAAATGTAAATCACAATGGATTTGTGGCCGAGCATCGATGGACCAAATAGCAGAAAACTCACTCAAAACCCTGCCCAGAAAACAACTTTAGGCTGGTTATGCTCACTCAGGGAGATTGCTCACCACACTAGTTTTGTGTACCAGGAAAGCCAGCTTCCTTCCATCAGTGTGTTTGAAAAAATCACAAATAGAACAAATAGTCTCTGTAACACAGCCCAAGTACAGAGTAGTATGGGATCCACTCAACATCTTGTTTGTTATGTTCTCATGCTGCTACACTATTGCAAGTCCTCGTCCGAGGTGTGAGGGTCTTGCACACATCAGATGTTCATTACTGAACATTTTAATTAACTGCTTTTAATTTTTTATTCTACAAACATAAGTAAATATATTTATTTAAAAGTATAAACTGCTCAGTCAGCTAATGCAAAGATAGCTAGATTCCATTCAGTTGCATCTTTGTAGCATGTGGTGCTTAGAACAGCTGTATTCTCCACTGTTTTTAAGACACCATATTCAACTGACTTTCCTTAGTTTGTTGATCCGTAACAACTGTTAAGGTATCCCATCTGAACAGATACATTTTTAGTTAAAATAATTTAGTGCGTAAAGTTTGTGAACAGCTTGGAGAGGGGTTTCATTTTGTCCAAACACCAAAATGATTTTGCTTGTGCTCAGACAAACACAGTTGTAAAATCTGAATGTCAGTCATGAATTTCAGTTTTTATGCTTTCTGTTTTTGTGCCGAGTATGGTGCAACCACTTTCAATAGATCTTGAGGTGTTTCTGAAACTTCCTTGAGAAAGTTTAACTTGTTTGGAGAGTCGCACACATCGTTTGTCCATGTGTTCTCCCAGGGGTGCTGGAACGTGGTAAACCTTCACAAATATCCCCAGACCCTATGAAGTATGAGAGCTTCTGAAGATGCAAGGACATTTTAAAAACACTGGAGTTTGCTCTCGCTGTTAGGTTAAACACGCTTTTGAAAGCAACCTCTGTTGAGCTAGATCAGTTTATCAACACATTGACCATGGTTCAAGCATTCACAGCATGTCCCAAGCTTAGAGGGAAGGGCATAGTTATATTATATAGAAGAAGAAGAAAAAAATGTTCAGTTTAGTATTGTTGAATTTATGTATTATCTTTATCGTTGGTACTATCGTTTTGCTTTTGCAAAAACTCTATGTACTGTACAAAGTCAGTAACATACATCTCTACCACCAAGGGCGTAATTAAAAAAAAAAAAAGACAGCAAACAGGAACAAAGTGGACCACCTAAGTACATGTGAATGAAAGTATTACGTACAGACAGCTATGTCCATATATTCCAAATCCTCATACTCAATAACTTGTGTGTTAAGAGCGTTGTTATAAAGTTTCATCCCAACTGGATAAGTGGATCGCTAGATACATATACTAGCACCTTCACTACAGTATATGTGAATTCACTGTGAATATGCAGCCCCTGCATATAAGCACTATTAAAAAAAAAACATTGATCATCACCATGCTTTTTTGACCGCTTACTTAAATACACATTCAGCACAAACTACAATACTTTCAATTTCTTCTATGGTTTTGTTGGATGTATTTTGTTTTTGCATGCTTTGGTACAATTGCACTTTGTCAAAAAACTTATATTGAGCCCTGCTTGTAATTTTGAACTATGCGGTTTTCCTATTTATTCCTCTTCCTCCTGCTTCTCCTCCTCCTCCTCCTCCTCTTCTCACCTTCGTCGTCATCCTCATCCACGCCATCGACCTCCCCGTCCGAGTCGGAGGCCTCTTTATCCTCCAGGTCGTACCCGTCCAAGTACGTGAGCTGGGGCAGGAGCTTGAAGACACTCTCCCGGTAGTCATTCAAGTTCGTCACTTCACAGTTAAACAGGTCCAGACTCTTCAGGTTGTCCAGCTTTTTCTGAAAGCAAAAGACAGTAAAGTGAGATTGTTAAAATTAAGCCAAAAATGGATCCGAAACACGTTTTCTCTTAGATATACACTACGATTACATGTTGGACATATAAGAACATAAGAGTTTACAAACGAGAGGAGGCCATTCAGCCCATCTTGCTTGTTTGGTTGTTAGTAGCTTATTGATCCCAGAATCTCATCAAGCAGCTTCTTGAAGGATCCCAGGGTGTCAGCTTATAGATCACTGCTATTCCACAATTTAAAACAAAACCCTTTCAGTCCTGAATTATTTTGGTCGAGCTGAAGAATGCAAAATGAAGTTCTATAAAATTCAAAAAGGAACTCCTTCCTGAGTATACTTGAGAACAGGACAAACTTTTTTTGACATATATTTTGGCAAATGGTACTTTAAAGTCCCGACAACATTTTAAGAACTCTAAAATGGCACCAAGATAAGGACTGAAAGGGTTTAAAAAAAAAAAAAAAAAGCACATATTATATTACATTATATTTATATGGAGAAGCATCTTTGTAGATTGCATTCAGCTTGTAATTAACCCAGTGTCCAAAACACATGTGTCCACATCAAATTGGGTTAACTTTTTGCATGTTACATGTACACCTTGGGACTCCATTACATTGAAACGCACAAAACCTCAGTTTTGTTTTAAAAAGAATTACGGGTAAGTCAAGGGGAATTCAAATGTTATTCTATACTTAGCAAAACAATTCCTTCTGAAACCCATTGGGTTACGATAGTCCAACCTTTATTAAATCTGAACAGCTACCTATTGAAGTGTGCAAGATACCTCATCAAAACAAACACGATTAAACATTTCCCTGGAATTCTGTGTTCCTGCTTTATAAACACACACCCGACCTTTGGTAGCTTGTGAACCTAGGCCCCTAGTTTCTCACGGCCAGCCCTGCTACCTGTTCTATCCCAGCCGACACAAGACCCAATTGTAAACCCCCCCCCCCCCCACCCCGTCTGCTTAATGAACACGTACCAAAGGTTCCAACGTGCTGATGTCTTTCAGTTTGTTTCCACTGAGGTTTAGATGTGTAAGGTTTGGGAGTTTCTCTGCTAACACATCAAGGGCACCAGAAATTCGGTTGTCACTGAGTTCCAGCTGAATAAAGGAGGTGGGGGGTGGGGGGTGGGGAGAGAAAGTTTGTTATGTTGCATTAAATACTTGAACTTTGTTTTCTTACCAAAACAGACTTCTTAACCAAGTGTGATGAAATTTTGTAAGAAACTGGTCATTCTTTAGCACAAGTTATTCATAGTATCTGAACACAGGGGCAAATTAAGGCTGCCTGTCCCTCCTACTTGTTTACATATACGTAGAGAACCGCTGGATACGGCAACGACAGCCATCATGCCAGAGACAATAGCCTGTGGTAGCAGACATAAGGAGATGGTGCTTCACTTTTGTAGGCTAAAGAACACCTTTAGTAAATAACTCAACTATACTGTGCATTATGGGTTTGCATAGGACATGAGATTTCTCTCTGAAAGGCTTAACTGCAGAGTGAAAATACACAAATGTCAGACAACAGGATCCCAAGCAGACAGGCAGAATAAATGACTAATTTAACAAAAGAGGGTGCAGTGCTTGTACTAGCTCAATGGGTAATTGTATATCAAAATAATGTAATATCTTGTAACAATTGTAAGTCGGCCTGGATAAGGGCGTCTGCTAAGAAATAAATAA
The DNA here is from genome assembly GCF_902713425.1 of Acipenser ruthenus. Taxonomy (NCBI): domain Eukaryota; kingdom Metazoa; phylum Chordata; class Actinopteri; order Acipenseriformes; family Acipenseridae; genus Acipenser; species Acipenser ruthenus. The sequence goes on along the minus strand of NC_081190.1, from coordinate 69,551,401 downwards.
TAATAATAATAATAATAATAATAATAATAATAATAATAGCTCAGCTACCAAATGTTTTTAATTCAGCTCCTTGGCTATATTTATATTGCTGTCACAGGACCAGGAAAACAAATCCCACCATAAAAAGGTAAGAGGTTTCTGCTGGGTTGTATTTCTATAGAATAAAATAACCTCCTCCACAATGCCGTGGTACACGCATGACAAAGAAAAGCAGTCCATGCACACACAAATGCACCTGTAGGTTTAGACTTTGCTTTTGGCTAAATAAATCCTAGAACATGACACTTGGCTTACCTTTTTCAATTTGGAGAGTTTTGGGAGGTTTGAAACGGAGATTAAGCCAACATTTATTAAGCTGAGGAATTCGAGGTTCACAAACTCTGCTGTTAGGCCTTCAATTTTGCCTTCGTTCGACCTGCAGTTATCCAGGACCAGTTCTCGTACCTGCATTGCAAGAAGACAGGAGATACTGTAAGTTAGTGTTTTTCAATTATGGCGTCTTGCATTCTTTATTGGCAAGACACCATAATACAGCAACAAGTGATCACTGCACTTTATCTGGTAATAAGCCTTCTCCTTCCTTGTTTACAACTCTGTATGTAAGCTACTCTCAAATCAATAAACGTTAGTGCTGTCACACACACTCAGTATGCACATTCATTCCCAGTCGCGTCAGTACACTCCATAACCTAAGTGAAGGTTTTTTTTTGTTTTTTATTTATTTATTTATTTTAATTATTTTATTATGCTCAGCTCACCGCTACCACCCCTGCGCTGGAGGGGTGAAGATGAACACACGCTGTCCTCCGAAGCGTGTGCTGTCAGCCGCCCGCTTCTTTACACACTGCGAACTCACCGTGCAGCCACCTCAGAGCTACAGCGTCGGAGGACAACGCAGCTCTGGGTAGCTTACAGGCAAGCCCACAGGCGCCCAGCCAGACTACAGGGGTCGCTGGTGCGCGGTGAGCCGAGGACACCCTGGCCGACCTAACCCTCCCTCCTCCCGGGTGACGCTCGGCCAATTGAGCGCCGCCCCCTGGAAGCTCCCGTCCACGGTCGGCTGTGGAATAGCCTGGACTTGAACTCGTGACGTCCAGGCTATAGAGCGCATCCTGCACTCTAGCGAGTGCTTTTACTGGATGCGCCACTCTGGAGCCCCTTTTTTACAGTTTACTATTATTTCACTTCTTCAGATAATGACTCCTCTCCTGTAATGTCTATCTTTCCTTATGGTTGCTGTTTAAATGCGTGCTGTTCACCCCAGTCCACTTCTGACACGGAAAATTATTTGAATGTATTTTATGCATGTTTGCACAAAGTTGGGTGTAGCCCCCTCAATTTTTTGTTCTGCCTCCCCCCCCCCCCCTTTTAGACAAAAAAAGTAAATTAGATGTCCATTTTAATTTCATGGTTATAATAATAATAATAATATTAAAATTAAGATTAATAGCAGTTAATCGTATTACAGTGAAATATATCTGCTTTGTATTTTTAATATTAAAAGGCAATCACAAATCATGTCATTGTGGCTGCCTACCATAGACATGTAAGCTATATCAGCCAAAGTGCCTTTATACTAGTAAGCACAAGCAGCATCCATGTGGTGCAGCGCACTGCCAAAAAACAAAGAAACTTCTAAAAGTGGCAGATCACCAGATGGCGCTAGTGTTCACAGGCAGATTGATGTTACATGTACCTCTAGCAGAAAACTGGCTCCTAAATTCAGGTTAAAACACCTTAAGAGTCATCAAAAATAAATAAATAAAAACTGTTTATTTTGCACTGAGAGAAATACATAAAATGTCCAACCATACAATATAGATTGAATTTAAAAGCTACATATACAGTACATACACACAGTAAAAGTACAAATTAATGCAGCAAACTACATTTGTGAATTGCAAAACTTATTTGGAATTATGCAGCAAGATCTAGAATGCAGTGCTCTTCTGCTGCATTATGAATAAGAACGATCAATGGTCCAGTATTTTAAATTATTTTAATAGGTCACACTGTAGTAAACAGATTATTATTATTATTTAGCAGACGCCTTTATCCAAAGCGACTTAGAGACTAGGGGGTGAACTATACATCAACAACTGCTGCTGCAGAATCACTTAGAATAGGACCTTGGTTTTTACGTCTTATCTTATCTTTAATCACAGGACCACCGAGCCTCAGATGAGTTTTTCTGGTGTTATTTTCTTGGTGCATTTAGTTACACTCTTTACTGAATTATACAGAGGTAGTAACACTTACATTTTATTGCCACTTGTATCTACTTTCCAAGTTGTCAAAAACAGATTTAAGCCTGTTTTCTTTCTGCCCCCAATCCTCAGATGTATGAATAAAATACGCAAGAGGCCTGCTAAAATTAACAACAGGATCAGCGAGTCAAAATAAACTCCTTTGAAGATCCACGTCCTTTTTTTTTTTTGGTTTGTTTTGTTTCTTTAGTTGGATGCAAAATGTTGCTTTACTATCCTCTCTGCATGAAACAATGACTTTGTTTAACGGGGGATTAAAGGGGGCGGGGGTCATATGCGCCCTCTTGACTTCAGCTATTTAAAGATGCTTGCAGCACGTGATCTTCGCTGCGACTCCTTCAGTGGAATTAACCCTGTATTGTGTTCTGTTGTACAGCTAGAAGAGAATGGCTCTGATCTTTTAGGATTTACTGAGCAAATACACCCAGGAAAACTCAAACACATCTTACAACACGGACCATGTCCGTGGCCTTTCTCGAATGGTAAATGTAAGAGGTCAGGAGTAAGCTTGTAAACACATAGAATCTGCACTCCTTTTCAGATCAGACATCCGAGTAAAATACACACCATTTGGTGGCTATACAAATAGTTCAGGGAATTACAATCCAAAATGTTTATTTGTTACTTTATTAACTCTGCAAGCTCTTAAATTATAGTACTGTAATTGGCAGCCTTTTAGGGCTAAACCTTGTTTTTTTTTATCTAAACTAATTCATCTAATCTGATTTTGTTACATTGTTTGTGGTAGATTATTTTTCTAGTTTGGCAGCATTTTGTAATATAGTACAAGTTCCATCAGGATGCCGTTTTTTTGGGGTTTTTTTAGCACAAATCCTTTACGGTTTTCAAAGGTTTCCAGTTGAAATTCTATTTTTAGATTACTATTTATATCATTTCAAAAGCAGAGGTGTTGATTGATATATTCATAGTGCAGCATAAGGGGCAAGAACTTTGTAGTTCTAGCCTTTATGAGTTAACATTTATTCTCAGCATTTATTACTTTTTTCAATGCATGATATTGAACTGGAGCAGGAAAGCAGTAGGCATCACTGAAATTCTTCAGACATTTCCCTTTTAAGACTCTAGATGTCCAACACAAAGTCAACTTGGCACTAAAAACAAACACTGCATGTTTATTATTACTGCCTGTATTGTATTCAAAATTCTATTTGATTTTGAAGAATATACAAAGTAGCTTATGATTTTGCTGGTGCCTGCCTATTTAATAGAGGGAAAAAAAACACAATACCTGTTTAACTTCGGGAAGAATGCATGACCTATCGAAATACAAAATCTGTTATGAAAAACTGGACATGGCATCATTGGCCAAACCCTCAGTACTGTAACATTTAACAAGGCCGTCAGATGGTGCAGCGGGTCAATAAACATCTAGAAGAATGAGGAAGGATCTGAGGCCACCTGTGTGTTGAGTTCCCTCCCACTCTGAAACCAAGGCAGTTCACAGAGAGAACTTCGGTGCGACTATTTGCAAGCAGTCGCGCAACTTCTAGTGCAAAGCAGAGAAGGGTTTTCATGCAATCATCTTAGGCAACTTGTTTGTGTCCCGTTTCCAACTGGCTCTTTTCCAGGCTGACTTATTTCAACTGCTCACTGAACATGCAGTCAGGTGGAGGATGGGTGGATAGTCTGGTTGTTGACCATTTGCTTATGTAAATGATTACATGTGCTGTCTCTCCAGGGCACGCCTACTACTCACAGCATTGTAAATAATGTAATAAATACATGCAAAAAAATGGTGCTGTATTGATGCTGTTGATTCCAAGAGACTAACCAGATTGTTTTAGAAAGTGAGTGAATGTCTGGATGGGCTAGGAACACTGGAAGAATTTACAATATAATAACTTATCTTCAGCACAGAGCTTTACTGTAGTTTACTGTAGCCACGGCAGAATGGCATTTTTTGTGAAAACCCATATTTATTTTTTTAGATGTATGCTAAAAAAAGGGGGGCGGCATTTCAAAACGTATGCGCACACCACTGGTATATATTACCAAAACAATTTAAATAAAAACACATACAACATCCAGTAGCAATGGGTCATTGTACTAGAAAACAGAACAGACTTTCAAATCAGTACATACAGAAACAGTACTTTTAACTTGTACAGTACTATATTTATTCAAAAGGACTTCTTCAAAAATATACATGGCCTGAATCTGCAAAAGCGAGGACCAAACTCCTCTTTCATTAAAAGACTGCTGTTCTGCACAACCTGCCCTGCACATACATGCACGCACAGTACATTTCAGTCAAAGTATTATACAGTGGGAATTCTATACCACCCTCTCCAGAATATCAACAACCCTGTGTTTATTACCAAGCACCTATTTTGTTTTTGTTTTTTCGGTGGGGGGGGGGTTGTATTTGTAGAGAATGTATGACTTGATGGTTATTTTGTACAGTGGGCAGATTTTCTCTGTCAAAACTCCTCCCCTCAATATTAACAATTGGTTTTGAGAAGCAGGCAGGGTTCCTCATTGGCTTGTGAACATTACCTCATGCAAATCTGTCTTGTCCGTCAATGACTCTCCTTGTACGGATCGGTCTGGTTAGGGAACTGTCTTGGGCTCGGTCACTTGCCTTTCTGACTGATAACAACATTGGCATCCACACCACCTTCGCAGAACACTAGCTTCCCTAGTGAAATCAAGCTTAGCAAAAATAAAAAGGGCACTTTAAATATACTGTAATAACAATTTAATTTAGCAAAATTGAAATTAACTTGAATTACTCGATCTTCAGGTAAATTGTTGAGGATAACAGCATTCAATGACACCTAGGCATTGTATGTCTTTGCGATGCACAGCAGGGAGAAATAACTGCAGTCACTTTAATAATGCACAGTCACTTTAATAATGAATAAGGATTGGAAAGTAATCGACTGATTTTAATTCCACGTTTCTATTAAGGTTTACTGGTAAACTTCAAATGAGTGTTGGTTTAAAATAATTTGTTCAAAGAGCAGATTATCACTGCCATGTGAGCTTTTGCAGTTTTGTGTGCAGTTCTTGATTCACTGGTGGAGAGATGTCCATTTCCCTACATGGGCACCTAAACACAGTCCTGTACAACAATTTAGATTTGGAGGACTGGGTGGCACAGTTGGTTAATGCTGTAGTAGCCTTTCACCTCCAGCAACGGTCACAATTGGAATCAGTTTGGTGGGCACAACAGAGCCCTCAATTCTTAACAATTGCCGAAGTATAATATTGACCCATCTAAACACAAAGGAGAGAAACAGGCTTCTGTAAAGTAGAATGTGTCATTTGTTTCAGTAAGTTTTCTTTGCATGACATTTTTTAGTACAATTTAAAAGTAAATTTATGAACGTGATCATTTTTGCATTTTGTCACAGAAATATATAAAAAGACATCTACTGCTGTGTTGGCGATTACCATCTTTGGCTCAGCTCTACAAAAGCTTTTTGGTGTCATGCATACAAACCATTAAAACCATATACTACGAAGGCAGCTGTAATCTACATTGATATTTCTGCATGAATGGCAACAGGTGGCTAGCAGAGTGAGAATAGAGTGTAGTTAAAGGCCAACCCTCACACTCAACACAGTATAAAGCCTGGATTTATATCTTACACGACATACTCATCTTACTGACTTAAGAAAAGCTATAATATTCAACATTCACAATCAATATTAAGGGAACTATCAGTAAACAGGCTACAAATCTGTACTGTAAATCAACATGCTGTCTAAATGCAGAGTATTCTCCACTAAAGAGAACATGTTTACTGCTTTTGAGGTGGAGCATGGATACAAACATTTTTATCACATGCATGCAATGCATCTTCAGTTAAGGTCTTGTCAAATGGTAATACCAAGTTCGTCCCCCCCCCCCCCCCCCGTATGAAACTACCCTTGACCCTTCAAGTGTTTTCTATGTGTTAATAAAAACATAACGAGCCACTGCTTGCTTGTTGGCAAGACAAATAGACAATGCATATCAGAATGAACAAAGGAATGCGCGACTTTGTAAATGTGAATAATATTTATCCCCATGATGTGTGTTTCTAAATCATTGTTTTATTACTGTGTCTGCACTGATATTTGGTATGCTGGGGGAAGTCACCAGCGTTTATATTACCTTTGGGGTCGTGTCTGAGAAAGCCTAAGCAAGCTGGGGCCTCTGTAGGGAGGCCAGTATACAAACAACCACTGGGGATGAGTTTAACAAGCATGCCAAATATCCATGAGACAGTAATAAATGGGGTAAGAGATACAAATTTAAATATGCAAATTCAGAGGGTGTGAAATATTCCAGTAAGCACTGTAAAATAATAGTTTATCATATTTAAATATCCGAGGGTTAAGACCCACAGTCCTTTCCAAAGGTCATGCAAATTCACAATGTGTTTGTCTTCTGAATAGGACAGTGGACATTATTGAGGGGGTAAAGCCATGGATTCAGCTTCTCATAGAACAGTAGGGTATTGTATACAGTCCTAATCCCACTGGAGCTCTGTCTACACTAGTGCACCCTCCCCAAGGCTCATTGTGAAAAAAAACAACTAAAAAAAAGTGTATTATTTATTTGTTTTAAATTCATTTAAATCCAAGGAGCAGGCAGTGGCTCCAGTGGACCATGGCGAATTGTTTCGCATTTTTTTCCAACCTCCAAAAAAAAAAAAAAAATTGTATAGCATTTTAATGACGGGCATACTTAATTTAAAGGAATCTTTTGACTCGCATGTGTGTTCTCCCCCCAATCTTTTCTGATAGAAAAGTGATCAAACAAATGAACCTATGCCCCATTTCTCCAACTCACTCACAATTAATTATGCAAATTAGAAGCGATATCTTTTTTCTGCTGGCTCGCTGGATTAATTTGCATGAAAGCCTAGAATACAGTCGAGAAGCTGCGGCTGCTGCTGCTGCTGCTGCTGTGTGAAGTACTTACTGTCTATTCATGTCACCAAGGAAAAGTCTTTTCTCTACCTCTGCAGGCTAAAGCAAACAAGGTTTGTAAATCAATGGTGCTTCTACAGCACAATAAGCACAACTTAGCCTACAACATCAAGGAAAATGGGTAGACTCCATTTGTATGTTACACACATGGTATCAATTTCAAACTGCTCTTGGTACCTTTAACCATTAAGACAAATTGTTCTATTGAAAATGGCTTGTTTTCCAGCCCACTCCAAAGAAAAGCAAACTAAAAATTGATTTCCGTGGTTCAGGGCGAACCCCACAACTAGATTGAATGAGAAATAAATTGATTGTGTTTAACACATTTGAACTATTTATAATTTGGGCTTCTGTTTTCCAGTGTTTGTTTATTTTATTTTTTTAAATTTTCTTCGACATTTTATCATCCTGACACTCACCCCCACTCCCCTCCTCAAATCACATGTCGCTCGTATCATTCATCAATCAAAAAAAGAAGTAAACACCAAGGATGGGAATTTTAAACGTTTAAACGTATAAACTCTAAATAAGTGAATAATATGCTAGACGTATAACCGGTCACATGATAAATGTCATCAAATGTATATATATTTATGCATTAATTTTAGTAATTTATCATCAGTAGTCCGTCGTGTATCCGACTGCTCTGGTGCCACAGTAAGGGTGGATATTATAAAAAGGGGTTTGGCAATTGCCTTCACGTAGCTTTTCTAATTGGTCCAACAGAAGATTGACACTGGGGCGGGTTTTATTCTCGGTCGATCTGGCGCTTCATTGGTGCACTGTGTGTGTGTTCATGCCTGTAGTAGGCGTGGTATGGTATCAATTCCACAGCGGGGTAATAATGTTAATGACAAGCGGTTTTTTCTGAGTTTGTTCTATATTTTTAATAAAATGGCATCTCTAAACAAAGGAACGAGACAAAACCACATTTGGAAGTATTTTGAGGAACCAGACAAGAAAACCGTGGTATGTAAATAATTATGCCAAACAAAATTGCCGTACCACAAAAACACAAGTTCAATGCTTCATCATTTGAAATGAAAACATTCAGAATTACCGTGGTTGGAGCTACTGATGGCAATAAAGCAAACATCAATAACAACATTTGCTATAGATTTGGCTGAAGACTGGGCGTGATCACGTTATCCCCTATGAGGACAGTGCGTGTGAATCGTGAATGCTGCAGTTTTGAAATCTATGTATGATTATCCCAATACTGTGCCTATCCGTAAAACAATACCACCGAGGCTGGAACAACTTAATCATGCTGCAGCTTCATACAAAACTTTCAAAAGGGAGAAAAAGTTGCAATTACCACAGACTTGTGGACCCCATTCCCCAATCTTCCCATAGGTGGAAGGCATTTTTTACTTGAAATTGTTCTGTAAGCTTTTGGTCTGAACAGCCCTTTATGTTTAGTATAATTTTTATTTGTATGTTGGAACTTCTGCACTAAAATAAAGGACCTCTGAGACAGGTAGGCCAGGCATCTCTTTTTACAATTTAATGTAAAGTTGTGTGGATACGTGAATTTGAATACTTTACGTTATTTAGTAATACTTGACCATATACAATTAACTGCACAAGAAGTATATATTACTTGATTGTGTGTTAGTTTGGCATTTAAAATAGGACTTGTGGCAATGTTTGGGAGGTTTATGTACACTAGTACAGTATGTAGAGGAGAGTGGTGTTTGATTCGAGTACTCGGAAATTGTAATATTAAGTACTTGAGCATTATATCTCAAAAATCCCACCCCTATTATCAAAGACCGCAAACCTTTCAATCTCTGAGGCAGACTTTTTAATATCAGTCACAGTGCTCTTTACAATTACAAAATATTGTGCTATTGTATCCCTGGTAATTACCTTTTCCAGAAATGAAACTATTTTTCAATTGTAAGCACAACTCGCTTTCGCTTTCCTGTAGCCATTTTGTATTAGCGCTGTACAGTGGGTAATGTTCGTCTCCAATTTTTTTTACATTTTTTTTTTTTAAAACCATATAAATTTTGGGCAAAGGAATAGATTCCTGTTTTTTGTTGTTAAATTAACCTTTAAAAAGAAACACACTATTCTAAAAACACTATACTATCCGAAAATGTGTTCAGTATGCATATAGTTCTATCTCCACTGACAACTTTAATTACAACCATAAATACAAACATTTCAATATATACAATATACAAGTGTTTGTTTGTTTTGTTTTGGTTTTTTTTTAAACTTTGTAGTTAAATCTTTGAGATGTTAAAACGTTACTTGCCTATATAGGGTTTATTCGCTTAGAAAATACTAACCAGGGCTGTCAGTATCAGAATGTAATATAAAGAGAGAGTGTGTGTGTGTGTAGATATGGTTTAAACGCTGACATTGCAAAGCATTTAAACCTTCATAAAAATGTACCAAAAGCACATCCCTAGTAAACACCTCCCCATAATTTGATCCACGTGACCCAGCAATTAAACAACTCACCTCCCTGTGCACCATTACATTGGTCTAAATTACTGTAAACGTTCAAACATTTCATTCAATTTAAGTCAGGCAGGTCTTTCCCTTAGTGAGTGCATTCTTCATTGTTGATGCAATATTAAAAGAACCAACAGCTGACAGCAACATCAGGCAGAAGTGGAGTGCATCAGGAACAGTTTGTGAAAAACTGGAGCCTCTGGAGCTTGGAGCCTCTATCTTCAATGCTAGATTTACCATTTACAAGTCTGCCTTCATCATGCAAGAGAGGAAGTATGGAAAAAGTGTTCAAAGTTGCTAACTAGAACCATGTTGCACAAAGCAGTTGTTCTGGAGGTTGGGGTGGGTTTTCTCTTTTTAATCATTATTGCCCTTCTGTGAAGGCAATGTATAAAAACATTTGTGATAGCATGAACGAAAAACCCCATGATGTTAAAATATTTATTTTTGTTTACTGTAAGAACCAGGAATTATTCTTAAATCCATGCCCTATTGCGTACTTGCCACGAGGGAGTAATAAACTGAAAGCAATGCATCTCTTTGTGCAGCAATGACTAAGACGATGATTTGTGTGCCGTGTTGAGCCGTTGCCCTTTTAAGAGCCACATCGCTGCCGTGGAGCTGCAGAGAAAGAGCCCGCCATCATCGCACAGTCGGTACAACAAGCAGCTGCAAAGAGAATGATCGACTTCACGTTTCTAAAATAAAACTACGTTTTTGCAAAAGCAGTAATGCTAAAACGAATATACTTTTTAACTGATATGGCTAAATCAAAAAATACGTTACAGTTGTTAGAAATAGAATGAAGGAGGGGATGTTTTAAACGGAAATTAGCTGGACAAAGATGGAGAAGGTTGCTTTCTCTGAGCTCCAAAGACAGCAGAGTGACAACATGGCGATTCCTGAGACACCAAGCGCGGAGTTTTCGACATACAGAGGAAAAGGAGCGGAATAATCCGTTTTTGAAAACTACCTTTTTTACCTAATAAATATATAACGATTTTACTGTATGTCATTTCTTACAGATAGATATATTTATGCAATTGAGTGTTTTTTTTTTTGTTTTGTTTTTTTAATGTCGATGTGTTTGATACATCTGTGGCGTGGGCTTTTTTCAAGAAACGTATATATAACATTATGTAAAATGTAACAATACACGGTACATATATTTAAGTCTTACTTTATTTCTAAATAAAGTATTTTACATTAATAATTTTCCATCATCATGATGGCGGGAATGAAATACTTTGCTGGAAAAATATGTTTTGAAATTAAATTTGTTGAGTAATAAATTCATTTTCCTAAAATTTAAACAACCAGTTTAAAGTTATGGGAAAAATATACCGTGTACACAAAATATGGATAATACTTCTTGGAACCTGTAAAAACAAACAATTTTAATTGGTTTAAAACTTAACTCTGTTTCATATCCAGGGGTTGAAAATGTTACACCGTTTATTTTGAATTCTGGATACATTCATTAGGCTGGAGATTTCACTAACCGCTTGAAAATTATTACCCCTTCTCCTCAATGTAATTGCATCAACATACATACTTCTAAACCAAAAAATCCGGCGATAGGAGTTTAGATTAGATACGAGTTTTTTTTTGTTTGTTTTGTTTTGTTTTTTAAACTGCTTTGTAATAAAACCAGGGGCGACCCATTTCATGCTGTTACAAACATGGCTACCAAGGTCTATAAAAACAAAATTAAATCCACATTTCTGATTATCCATACATAGAGAGAAAAAAAGGATTAGACCCCTACTACAGCAAAGTTACCATGTATTTATTATCCGATACAAGACCGAGAAACTACATAAACCACACGGGTCTGAAATGGTATTATTATATATAACATACAGTATCAAGCCTTCCGTAACTTAATATCTGGTTGTATGGCGTCAATTCACCTTATCTCAGTCAACCTTATCACGGGAACCTAAACACCAAGAGATTGATTATCTCTGAAGCAATATTTAAAAAATGTAAACCCATGTGGTCACCAGGAAAGCAAAAAAAAAGTAACAAACTATGCGTTTGAAAGCTTACATCAGACGGCGTCCTGTTTCTCAGTTCTAGGTGGATCCTCTTTTTCATGTCCATCTTCCCCTTTAAAAGTTTTTTCTCCTGGGTTTCAGTGGGATATTTATTCCGTCCAAAAGGCAGAGAGATGCCCTAATGGAGGGAGACTATGGGACTGTATAATGAAGTGTAAGCCACACGCCAAGTTAAGGAGAGGAGAAACCATGGAGGGAAATGGGACAAACAAATATATACTCAATACCGCCACCACTGGTCACCAGCACCCACTGCAGTTAAACAGGCAATGCAGAGTCACTGACCTGTTCTCATACTTTTCAGCATGACGCTGCTAAAGGCGTATAAACCCGTTCATTAATGTGCGGGCTTTCTTTCCAAGGGCAGTATAACGATACATATATATTTAATTGAGATGCTCCTGATCAGCCCGCTCATCACAATCGATGTTCGATGATAGTTTATTAAAAACAATGTACTAAATACTGTGCGCAGTACTGCAATTATTATATTACGCATACATCCTAGCACTAGATTCATATTGTAAATCAAACTTATTTTAAGCATTTTGGAAGTCACTATATTCTCAACCAGGAGCAAGGGACAAGGGTAGACATGTTTGTAACACATCATATGAGTTCAGTGAACTACAGTAGTACCTAATCAACTGTAAACTGAGTAAATATTATTATTTGTTTATTTAGCAGATGCCTTTATCCAAGGCGACTTACAGAGACTAGGGGTGTGTGAACTATGCATCAGCTGCAGAGTCACTTACAATTACGTCTCACCTGAAAGACGGAGCACAAGGAGGTAAAGTGACTTGCTCAGGGTCACACAATGAGTCAGTGGCTGAGGTGGGATTTGAACCAGGGACCTCCTGGTTACAAGTCCTTTGCTTTAACCACTGGACCACACAGCCACCTTGTTTGTTACACATTTATAGATGGAATGCTAAAACCTCAAAATGCATGAACTCACATCCAATTTGAGAAATTACAAAATAACATTTATGTCTATTATTATAATAACATTTATAAGTATTATTTGTGAAAAACATTTTGTTTTAAACATAAAACCACATAATTCTTAACACTGCAATACTTGCACACAGAAAAAAACATGTTAAAATGTATACATGTTAATAAATAGTGCTTGTGTTAAATGATCATGCATGCTTGGTAGGATTTAATACAAATTTGTCTTTTAATACAAGTTGTGTTAATGTTGCACATTAACAAAACACAATACACTATTGTTGTGTAATCAAATTGTACATACAATGACAAAATTACATAAAAACCCCTCTGGATTGGTTTTTATCTCATATTTTACATCTGGGAATCAAATGGTATTTTATTCTCAGATATAAAACCCATATTTCATCTTATGGAGATTCAGTATTGAAAAAATAACAAATTGCAAATTATTAAAACAAAAAACAGTGAAACTTCCTGTCTGATAAAAAAAAAAATCAAGCTTATTTCCTGTATTACGGTATGTGGTCTGTGTACTTGCCTAACTTGTCACACATGTCACTAATTCAAATCACTTTCCAGACTTGCCGTCCTCAGCTCTAAGGACTTGGTCACTGCTGGATTGACATTATTGGAATCATACTACCAATGTAAAATGACTGCTTTTAATGCGTTTTCCATCATTACACTGAGATATATATCTGCCATAGAATGCCATAGATTTCACCCTAATTCTCTGTTTTTAACTGTTCTTACCTATAATTTTCATTGCTTTCACTATGCTTAACTCCTGTACGCATACCACTTGATGTACCACAATGCAGTTTTGTAAGGGCACAGCAGGTAAAGCCTAATTCCGTCTCTCTTTACCAAACAGTAGTCAATATTTCCCTTGTACAACAGTTCAGCCTTCTAGCACACAGCCATTAAGTAATAGGCTGCTGATATATTTTTTGCCATTAAATACCCTACTAAGCTGCATATTAGGTATACTAAATTTTTAAATATATGTACTCTTTCTAAGTGGTAATAACAACACGAAGAGAGCATTTTGCATTGAAGTTATGAGGGTGTATATTTGTCATGTTTACTGGTAAAACGGTAAATACATACATTTAGTAGTAAATTAGCTTTTTGTTTTGTTGCTCAGATTTAATCAGTCATGATGAGTAACGGTATATAAAATGTTGGTAGGTTTAGCAATAAAGAACACTGGAGTGATTTGAGGATTGCAAAAGGACTGTGGGACGAGACCACATACAACACAGTGTACTAGAAGAACAAAACAACATAAGAAAGTTTACAAACGAGAGGAGGCCATTCAGCCCATCTTGCTCGTTTGGTTGTTAGTAGCTTATTGATCCCAGAATCTCATCAAGCAGCTTCTTGAAGGATCCCAGGGTGTCAGCTTCAACAACATTATTATTATTATTATTATTATTATTATTATTATTATTTATTTCTTAGCAGACGCCCTTATCCAGGGCGACTTACAATTGTTACAAGATATCACATTATACATTATACAGATATCACATTATTTTTACATACAATTACCCATTTATACAGTTGGGTTTTTACTGGAGCAATCTAGGTAAAGTACCTTGCTCAAGGGTACAACAGCAGTGTCCTCCACTGGGGATTGAACCCACAACCCTCCGGTCAAGAGTCCAGAGCCCTAACCACTACACCACACTGCTGCCCTAACAACATTACTGGGGAGTTGGTTCCATACCCTCACAATTCTCTGTGTAAAAAAGTGCCTCCTATATTCTGTTCTGAATGCCCCTTTATCTAATCTCCATTTGTGACCCCTGGTCCTTGTTTCGTTTTTCAGGTCAAAAAAGTCCCCTGGGTTGACATTGTGACTTCCTTTTAGGATTCTGAATGCTTGAATCAGATCACTGCGTAGTCTTCTTTGTTCAAGACTGAATAGATTCAGTTCTTTTAGCCTGTCTGCATACGACATGCCTTTTAAACCCGGGATAATTCTGGTTGCTCTTCTTTGCACTCTTTCTAGAGCAGCAATATACTAAATATATGTTTAAAATAACTTATTGCAAAGGAGAAAAATATCCCATGATGCTTGTCTTCATGGATTAAATGGTGCCATGGACACAAATGAAAGACCCTGAGTCAGGATGGCTGAGTGGTGACGTTCCCAGACCAGAAAGCTGACAAACAGGCAGATGCAGGTACTTGCGGGGTTGAAAGCGCTGGTGCACGTTTTTATTTAAACAAAAACTAAATAAAAAGGTTGTACAAAGAAACACTGCTCACAGTGCAAAATTAAAGCTTAAACAAAAACAGATCTCCAACACAAAACAATTCCTAGGTCAGGCTGGGCACTGATCCTATATTCTAGTTTTACTTTAGTCCTAACTCTTACATTTTTGTTTCGTTCTGTCTTGCTCTCTCACATACCTCCTTCCAAACACACCACCCCGAACAGCAAAAGCTGCTGGTTTTTATACAGGTGACCATCTCCAGATAAGTAATATAAACAAATTAATCAATTAATCAAACTGGAGATGGTCACATTTTGCACCTGGTTAGTATCTGCATGGTCAACAGCAACTCTGTTAATGAATTTGCTGCCAACCACGCAGTCTCACGAGCTGTCTGGCAGAGATGAGCTGCTACCATCGCCTCTCCCAGACCACATACAAACCAAATAATAACAAACCAAATTACTTGTGTTTTAAATAAACATGACATACAACACCTGTTAAAATAAAAATAAACAATACACCAGACAATAATACATTTTAAATCATAATACAAATCACCCAGCAACCCATTAAATAAACCCACAATAAACAAATTTAACAGCACAATACATTTATTAACAGGGCTTTGCCGTGCCCCCTCTATTTACATGCAGGGATTTTCTTCTGCTCTGCCACAGACCCCAACTAGGAGAAAGAGCCAAAATAACAGGCCAGTTTATTATCATCTGTTTCACATGAACAGCGACTCCCTATTCTGAATTTGTTAGACACTGCTAGCGTTCAGTCAAAGCACTGCTATCTTCTAAATTTAATCTGTGGTTTTGGTGAATCACGTGTTTAGTTTGTGGCGCCTATTTGATTATGCTTGTGTAACCCCCCTTCTCAGCTCTTAGAATTGTAATAACGGTAACCTCCCGCGCTGTAAGCCAACTGAAACCAACAATCCTCCCTCGCAGCCTGAAAGCTTACCGTCTGGGCTACAGTAGCAAATATATCATATATGCAGTACTTTTAAACAAGAAACAATTGGGGCAACCTTGGACCCCATTGGTTTTACAGTTTTACAGTCTATTTGCTTTGTGCTGGGCAAGGTTGCCTCAATGGTTTCTTGAAACTTAGCTTGTGTTTTTGATATCTCTACTTTAAATGGCTGGGCACTTTTGATAACTTGGCATTTTTTCACATTTCCAATGTGTTTTTGTTTCAGATTACATTACTCAGTAGCAATTCAATAATATCACATTCTAAGATTCTATTTTATTGCTGATTACTGCTGCAAATCTAGTCCCTTTTCTGCCTAAGAAACTGCATCTTCACTCTCTGATTTCCACTTTCCATCTCTCTCTATCTCTCTCTCTCTGCTATCCTCCAGTGTCCAATCTGCAAACCAGGCCCTTCCTGTCTGAAAACATGACATATCTCAATATTTCTTTTTTTTTTTTAATGTTTAATTTCTTACCATTTAATATGGCATGGTATTTGTTCTGTATATTTTTTTCTATAGCAGTTTCTGCTTGGATCATTAGTGCACCATGATTAACAGAGACTAGGAAATTATTTTCTACTATTAAACTATTACTATTAAAGTTGATGCAATGTGTTAAATATTCTATCTTTTGACTGTGCAATAAATGAAGCCCACTAACCAGCTTTTCTGAGTTTTTGAGTACATGCTGTAAGACTGGAAAGGAACCTGTTAAAAATGTGTTAACTGCATGATGAAATTTCCTGCCTTTCCATTTTTTGGTACTGTGACAGTCTGGCTCGCAGTGGTGTGGTGGATGACGTCACGGACCAGGAAGTAACTGACTCCAAAACAGTGGATGGGCGGGTGAAACTGAGTGCAAAAGCACTCAGCGTATTTAATAATAAACAAACAAAATATTTAAACAAAATACAAACAAAAGGGCACGAGGGCCAAACGAATAAATAAACAAACAAGTAAGTGCCGTGCTGGATTATCCAGCACGTATTAGCAATTGTTTTTTAAATATTATTCCTTCTCTCCGCTCCCCGTACTCTCTACTCCAACACCCCAACATCAAGTGCAGAGAGCTGCAGGTTTATATACTCTGGCCGAGGGATTAACTAGTTGGTAATTATCTTATTATCCCCCGGCCAGAGTCTGCACGCGTTTGGTAAGGATGCATGACTGTCAGCTATTTAAGTAATCAGTAGCTGATCAGCCATGCATCCTCACGGGGTTTTTAAATAATAATAAAAGACGCGGCGCTTTTACCCGCGCCGCAAACAAAAATACAAATAATAATAAATAGGGGCGGGACACTCCGCCACACATGCCCCCCCTTGTGCGCAGCACACATGGCCCCAACGGCCACCTCCCCCCTCAGTCTTAAAGTCCCGGAAGAGGGGGAAGCAAGTTACTTCTGGGGGGTGGCCATGGTGGAATCTCTGGCACCCCCCCATTCTTCGTGGCCGGCAGCTCCCTCTTCCGGGGCTCCCGCCACACTCTATCCTGCCGCGAAAGTGCGGCTGGGGGAGCTGGTCTCCTGACCTCCCCCCCTTTCTTCATTTCTGGCAGCTCCCTTTCATGGAGCTCCGGCCATCGTGTAGCGACCCCAGGCGAAGCAGGATCCCTGGCGACCCCAGGTGAAGCCGGACCCTCGACGACCCCAGGCGAAGCAGGATCCCTGGCGACCCCAGGCAAAGCCGGACCCTCGACGACCCCAGGCGAAGCAGGATCCCCGGTGACCCTAGGCGAAGCCGGACCCTCGACGACCCCAGGCGAAGCAGGATCCCTGGCGACCCCAGGCGACGGCAGCAGCAGCGGACCCTCGGAAGGCGACGGCAGCAGCAGCGGACCCTCGGAAGGCGACGGCAGCAGCAGCGGACCCTCGGAAGGCGACGGCAGCAGCAGCGGACCCCCGGAAGGCGAACTCGGGAGGGGAGCCCCTGGCCATGGAGGCGGCAGCGGGAGCTCCACTTCTCCCTCGTACCCTGTGTCCTGTGGAGAACAAAAGGCAGCCCCAGGCGATGCAGAACAGCCATCCCCAGGCAATGACGATGGTGGGAGGGGAAAGCAGTCCTCCCACAGCGGCTGAGACGGAACCAGCAGGTATTTACCCTCTGCTGGTGGAGCTGGGAGTGGCAAGCAGTCCTCCCACGGCGGCTGAGGTGGAACCAGCAGGTATTCACCCTCTGCTGGTGGAGCTGGGAGTGGCAAGCAGTCCTCCCACGGCGGCTGAGGCGGAACCAGCAGGTATTCACCCTCTGCTGGTGGAGGTGGGAGGGGCAAGCAGTCCTCCCACGACGGTTGAGGCAGAACCAGCAGGCATTCACCCTCTGCTGGTGGAGGTGGGAGGGGCAAGCAGTCCTCCCACGACGGTGGAGGCGGAACCAGCAGGCATTCACCCTCTGCTGGTGGAGGTGGGAGGGGCAAGCAGTCCTCCCACGACGGTGGATGTGGAACCAGCAGGCATTCACCCTCTGCTGGTGGAGGTGGCGGAGGCAGAGGCAGCTCTTGCTGCTCTGCTCCTGGTGATGGTGGAGACAGAAGCAGCTCCTGCTGCTCTGCTCCTGGTGGTGGTGGAGACAGAGGCAGCTCCTGCTGCTCTGCTCCTGGTGGTGGTGGAGGCAGAGGCGATGGGGCGGATGCTGGCCACTCAGAAGGAGGCTGTGGCAGTGCTGGCTCCCTCTGCTGTGGCGGCTGGGCTGGTGTGTGCCGTGCTCCCTTCAGCAGCATAAATAGAGGCTGCTGGGGAACACCAGCATCCTGCCCTTCTCCCCCCCAGAAAAATTCAGGGGGTTGAGCCTGTAACTCCTCCCCTTCTGGCTCTTGGGACTGCAGCTTGGGTCCTAAGGCTGTGGAAGCGCAGACTTCCACCTCTTGGGCTATGGACGCACCGACTCCCCCCTCTTTGGGCTGTGGACGCACCGACTCCTCCCTCTTGGGCTGTGGACGCACCGACTCCTCCCTCTTGGGCTGTGGACGCACCGACTCCTCCCTCTCGGGCGTAGGATGTTCGGGCTCCTCCCACTCGGGCGTAGGACGTTCGGGCTCCTCCCACTCGGGCGTAGGACGTTCGGGCTCCTCCCCAGGCTGTGGAGGCGAAACCAGCAGGCATTCTCCCTCTGCTGGTGGAGACGGTAGCGATGGCTCCTCTCCCTCTGATGCTGGAGACGGTAGCGATGGCTCCTCTCCCTCTGATGCTGGAGACGGTAGCGATGGCTCCTCTCCCTCTGATGCTGGAGACGGCAGCGATGGCTCCTCTCCCTCTGATGCTGGAGACGGTAGCGATGGCTCCTCTCCCTCTGATGCTGGAGACGGTAGCGATGGCTCCTCTCCCTCTGATGCTGGAGACGGTAGCGATGGCTCCTCTCCCTCTGGCGCTGGAGACGGTAGCGATGGCTCCTCTCCCTCTGATGCTGGAGACGGTAGCGATGGCTCCTCTCCCTCTGATGCTGGAGACGGCAGCGATGGCTCCTCTCCCTCTGGCGCTGGAGACGGCAGCGATGGCTCCTCTCCCTCTGGCGCTGGAGACGGCAGCGATGGCTCCTCTCCCTCTGGCGCTGGAGACGGCAGCGATGGCTCCTCTCCCTCTGATGCTGGAGACGGCAGCGATGGCTCCTCTCCCTCTGGCGCTGGAGACGGCAGCGATGGCTCCTCTCCCTCTGGCGCTGGAGACGGCAGCGATGGCTCCTCTCCCTCTGGCGCTGGAGACGGCAGCGATGGCTCCTCTCCCTCTGGCGCTGGAGACGGCAGCGATGGCTCCTCTCCCTCTGGCGCTGGAGACGGCAGCGATGGCTCCTCTCCCTCTGCTGGTGGAGACGGTAGCGATGGCTCCTCTCCCTTTTGTGCTGGAGATGGCAGCAGCAGGGTCTCTCCCATATCCGCAGCCAGGTAGTTGAACACCATGGCTGCGATGTCTGGGAGGGAAGCTGGGTGGTGTTGCTGTTCCCAGGCCTCCCAGCGCTCCCCATCTCTTGCCCACAGGAGGTTGATCACTGCAGGGAGGGCTTCCTCATAATCCCTCCCCGGCTCCACCAGCCAGTCCCAGACTCCCTCAGAGGAGAGTGCATTCGTCCTCTTTGGAGGATGCAGGTCCTCCCTCACTGGACGCTCTGGCTCCTCTTTCTCCTGCCATGGAGGGGGTTGGTCGGGTGCTATGTGACCCACCTCCCCAACAGCGAAGCACCACTCCTCACCTTTCAAGCAGGTGGGGCAGACGTCCAGCATGGTTGAGCTACAGTGGGACCTGCGACCGGCCCCACGCTGCTGTAGCTGCTGCTTCCTCCGTCCGCTTCTTCCCATATTTTTTTTTTTTTTTTTTTTCCCCAAAAAACACACAAAACCACTTTGAAAAAAAAACGAACAAAAAAACGAGCTTTTCTTTCCTGGTCCGGCTATTGGAGGCGTTTGTTTTATCCCACTTCTGACACCATATGTGACAGTCTGGCTCGCAGTGGTGTGGTGGATGACGTCACGGACCAGGAAGTAACTGACTCCAAAACAGTGGATGGGCGGGTGAAACTGAGTGCAAAAGCACTCAGCGTATTTAATAATAAACAAACAAAATATTTAAACAAAATACAAACAAAAGGGCACGAGGGCCAAACGAATAAATAAACAAACAAGTAAGTGCCGTGCTGGATTATCCAGCACGTATTAGCAATTGTTTTTTAAATATTATTCCTTCTCTCCGCTCCCCGTACTCTCTACTCCAACACCCCAACATCAAGTGCAGAGAGCTGCAGGTTTATATACTCTGGTCTGCACGCGTTTGGTAAGGATGCATGACTGTCAGCTATTTAAGTAATCAGTAGCTGATCAGCCATGCATCCTCACGGGGTTTTTAAATAATAATAAAAGACGCGGCGCTTTTACCCGCGCCGCAAACAAAAATACAAATAATAATAAATAGGGGCGGGACACTCCGCCACAGGTACCAATCAATGATAAGGAGAAAGATAAGGAGCCTTCTGACAATCGAAATTAGATAAATACTCATTTTATGAAGGCTAATTTCTTTGCTGATCTTGGCTGGAGTTTTTGTTTGAGTCAACATTATAGGCTGAGACATAAATCAAGGTGTAATAAGATTAAATCGTGTTCATTTTCTGATCAAATAAAATGTCACTTCTTTACTTACAAAAGGAATACTATTTAATCTGTCTTAATATAAGCATATGCATTAGCCTGTGTAAAATGCTCAGGGGAGTTTTCAGATTGTCAGGAGACACTTTCTCATTATCATTGATTGGCACTGAAAACTTCATAGACAAGGCAGGAAATGTCATCATACAATTAACGTTTAATGTTTTTAACAGGTTCCTGTCTGTTTTAAGTGATACTCGTTGGCTTAAAACATGTTAAAAAGGAAATTTGATAATAAAACTACTTGGAGAAACTTAACAGGATCGACCCCACCCCCAGCCCCAAGTAATTCGAACCCTGACATTTGCCTCTTTGCTGGGAAGTACTAAAGCGAATGACAAAAAGGAATGCCCATAGAAAACAATGGCAAAAACAGAATGCCCATAGAAAACAATGGACAAAACAGAATAACAGCACATATCTTTAAAACCAATAAACAGATCCTAAAACCCCCAAAGTCCGTAATATAAGGAAGTCTAATAAATAACCTAAAAGTGGAATGACATGGAATGACAGCTGTTTTCTATGGGATGACAGCCCTGGAATACCAAAAATACACTAAAAACAGTGTAGAATAGGGAATGACAGCTTGTGACTAAAACCCCAATATGAATCTTAAATCCCCTTTATCCTGTTACTGGACACTGAAATACAAATTAAAACTGGAATGACATGGAATGTTATTTCATGTTCTGAATTCTGTGCTTAATCATTGTTTTGACATAACCCTGGTGAAAGGATAACTTTGAAAGTTAACTGACAAAATTATTTTGCTTGTTGTGGCAGGAACAATTATTTCCCTTCGTTCATTGGTGAAGTTTGGCCTCCCGAGAGGTGGTAGCGCTGTTTTTCATGACTCCCACCTTGGTAGCCGAAAACATGTGTTCTAGATGCTATTTTCTTGATTCATTGTTGATTTAACTGCACCTGTTGCCTAGGGATAGATGCAGGATTGATTCAGGCTGTGGGGTCTGGAGTATAAAGGGGAGATTTGTGGTTGAGGGTGTGTGGCAATGTGGCTGAGTGAGAACAGGTGCAGGAGTGATGCAGTGCGGTAATTAAACAAACAGAGCCTTGTAATCCAGTTTGGAAAAGTGGGGTTTATTTTTATTCCAGGTCTGGTTACCAAAACAATAATTCCCCCAGCAATACACAACAATGTGTACTGCATGGGGTAAACAGTAACGGGATTGCAGTCCCAACTAATAAACACGATATCTGACCCACAATAATACATACACCGCAACCCTGTAAAGGAGTAAGCAGTTAATGATAATGGATGGATGAATAATACATACACAGTCACCAGTCCTGGGTGCGTGCAGTAGTGCTCATCGTGGGTGATACAGGTTATTTAGTGACTGTTGGTGAAGTGGCGTACCGGCTTAATGCTGGCCCTCGGCGACAGCTCTGGAACTGTGCTAGCTGTCTGGGAAAGTGCAAGACAAGACAAAACAATTACAAGACAAAACAAACAAAACACTCACTGTACTTTTCTGATTAGG
Source organism: Acipenser ruthenus (assembly GCF_902713425.1). Lineage (NCBI taxonomy): Eukaryota > Metazoa > Chordata > Actinopteri > Acipenseriformes > Acipenseridae > Acipenser > Acipenser ruthenus. The sequence continues at coordinate 69,528,853 of NC_081190.1, read as the reverse complement.
AACGGGTCTCTCACAGTCCTTCTCAGTTTATTTACACAAACCATAAGCAAAGGAACACATAGCGATTCTCCACCCCCTTTTATGCCGTCACACGTGACCCCTTGGTAAACAAGTGCAACCGCCTCTCCAATCTGCGGCTGCCACATCATTTCCCTTCCGGGTCAATGCGTTCTTGCAACGGAGTCTCGCCTTCATCCAGACTGCCCGACTTCCCGGCCCTGGAAAAGAACTGTCAGACCAGCCCTTCCAAAGAACTCTGGTCAGGAGGGACATTTACAACCAGGAATCACTGTATTTCTGTCACAGGGTGTCAGTTGTGCTGGGGGATGCCAGGAGAGAAGAGCCGAGCTGGGCTAGGCCAGGACAATTAACCTTGCGACACAGTGAACTGTGGAATATTACTTTTTTGTTTGATCATCTGTCTAACCAGTGCCAGAATGATTGCTGGGGGAATAGACACAGCTTCGGGACTAACTTGAAATGACCAAGTGATCTCGGGGACTCAAATGAACTGGATAGAGCTACTTTATCTGGTCTAAGGACCAGGTGACTTCTGTTTATTTTCTTTGACCCACCCCAGTAAATATCCCCCTCTATGGCGAAGAGCTGTAATAAACATTTGATTTGCTGAAATACCATTTAGACTGTCCAGTTTGTGTACATTGCTGACATCTTGCCAACGTGTAATCGTCCACACTTAAAAACAGTGTGCATTATGCATTATTTGTCAACCTCTCTGTTCCACAAACATTTCTGGTAAACATGATACTCAGGAAGTTTTGTGGTGCAAGTAGAAATGCAAACTCCATGATACCACATTCAACATTGACAACAAAGAAAAATGCAGTCTGCAGTTGAAAGGTTGCCAGGACATATCAGCACAGGTTGACCATATGCTAGTGTTATGATCAGTAAGTGCAGATAAGTGATGCATGAGATTGTTCTCTTCAAGAGTGACATGCAGGTCCATTGCCAGCAGGGTTTTGTGTAGATCAGCATATGAATGTCGAACTCTCCTTTTCTTAATTTTGCACATGCATTGCTTCTGTTCAGTAATCCTCACTGCTGCCCATTTGCAAACTGACGGGCTCACTATGTATCCATATCTGTGCCCAGTAATTATTGTAAAGTCATTCAAAATTGTGTACACCCCACAGTCATTTGAATTGTTTTGCTGCATTGCATCTGAGCACAAGATGATCTTCCAGTCTGCTTTGTCGAAAGATGCATTCACTTTCTGATATGGACATTAACACTTCACTATGTTTCTGTGCCCTGTTCTGGTGTTTTTTTAGACTCAAGAATGACTAGTTCATGTGTAGAAAAAATTACAACTCCAATGCACCAGTGATGGCCAGGGCCCCACGCATCAATATTGAATGGGATTTACAGAATATCTTTGTTAAGAGCTACATTGTGTTCAGGAAAGACATAAAAAAACATCAGGGCTACCAGTTACAACACTGATATATGTAGGTTGGACAAATCTGCTAAAATCTGGTTCATTTGCTTCTAATTGCAAATGAAAGCAGAAATTGCCTCTTCAATCACTGTTGAATTCAGCCATTGTCCTGGGTCTAGTGTTTTAATGTCATAATTTCGAATATGCTTCGCATACTTCGTTTTAACTTCAGGTTTGTCCCATGGAGAGCATTTTGTATTCTCAGTGGTATTTGTGTTGTTTTTTTGACTGTGGCGTTGAATGTTTGGGAAGCGAATTTCCATCTTCATCACTGAAACCAGTGTATCCAGGATATCACTGAAATGTGAAATGTGATATGGATTCAGCTGTTTCGTTGTAATGCACTGGATCACATTCTACTTGCTTACTTTCCCTAGCAGGAGTTAAACAAGCAGAATCTTCCACATTGCACTGAGATTCATGTTTCCTCTGCCTAGACTTCCGAGGAGAATTCATAAGGCCATCTTGCAGGTCTGTTGCAGGTTCCATACTGTCTTCATCATCAGCGTCTCTCTTCCTTTTACACTTTCCAGATGTTATGACAATGGAGTCTGGTGCAGGTTCAATGATGTGGTCATAGTCACCTTTCCTTGGTGTCTTTCTCCCAGACTCATTTGCTCTTCCATGTTTTCTTTTATGCAGTATCGATAGAGAATACGTACACTTATCAGCAGCTTCCTTGTACCCAATTGCTATCTGTGCAGCAAAAATGTGATCGCACAACCAGTGCTTGGGCAAGAACAAGTTGAAGGCTCTGGTAGTAGTGTTACAGCATGACAGTGTGTTCCATCTACACTTCTTACTACAAAAGTGCTAGTTTGTGCAAAGTGACACGCAGCCTGATTCTTCACAGTATCTTGCTAAAGACTTCTGTGACATCCGGTAGTGCTGTTCTTTTTCCACTCTTGTCACTTGTATTGGGTTGGCTTTTTTAATGTGTTTGATGATTGTTTCCAGAGAATAAAACACTGGAAGTGACACCTGAACAGGTGATTTGTCCAGGTATTGAAATGTATTCTTTAGTTCATAGTTTCCTAACCCACAGACTGCATGTCGGAACTCATGGACGTAGTATGTCTGCATGAAGAACATTGCCAGCACAATAGAGTCAACAGTCAGTTTGCTGCTTGATAACTTAGTGCATGCTTTCACTGATATTAATTGTAGCACCTCTATTTATCTGGAAAGCAGCAAATTTATCAGTAACACATTTTGCTGTGTGTTGAGCTATGGAATCTTTCAAGTGTCTGTCAAAATAGTCTTTGAAAGATTTGCACCATTGTAGGCTAAATTTATCATAGTGTGTTTGAAAATATGCCAATGAGGGGGTATTAATCAGTTGCTCTACATCAGTGCTGCCCAAACACGGTCCTGGAGAGCCCCTATCCAGTAAGTTTTGTAGGTCACCCTAAATCGCTAATTTCTAAAGACTGGGAACACATGGAAGTTATTGATCAATTAAGCAAATAACTTGTTCAATTAAGGGAACTCTGGTCACTGGGCCAGTTTACATGCTGGGAAAATGTCATGACTTGTTTACTGTCATGACTTATTTAAGGTGGTACGGTCTGGATTACAATTTTAGTTAGTTTTAGTTTATGTTTAGTTTATGTTTGAATACAAATATAATACATTATACAAAAATCAAATACAACATGAAGTTTCAAAGCAGGAATTGTTAAATTAAACAAACCAAAACTATCTAAAATTATAATTCAGCCGTACCACCTTAAATAAGTCATGACAGTAGACAGATAAGTCATGACATTTTCCCAGCATGTAATCCAGGCCATTGAGGGCTGAAAAGGGTAGTTCATTTTTTGTACCAAATGATCTCTAAATGACTTCATTTAATAAATCACCTGCTTAATTGATCACAATGAAATTGTTCCAGGTGTTAAGAAATTGATGATTAAAGGTTACCTATAAAACCTGCTGGATAGGGGCTCTCCAGGACCGGGTTTGGGCAGCACTGCTCTACATGATCTTTTAAAACTTTTCTGTCATCCTTAATCCCTCCGTGCTCTTTGAACTGTTGGAAGTTTTAGGAAGTCTTCTTGAAGAGGCTCTGCAATTCCTCTTTCTCTGTCTGTAACAACAGGAATACCATATATTTTTCCACCATTCAGCTGCTGTAAAATATCCCTCAAAAACTGTTGGTGATAACTTGATGAATTTCCTCTCATGTAACAGAAACGCTACAGGAAATACAGGATCCCCAGTCAAGGTCACATTGTGAATCACAAAGGGTGATAAGTAGAAATCACCAAGATTAAATGTGGTATCATATGACATGAACTGTGGAAGAGAAAGATCATCATTAGACAAATCAATGACAGCACAAGCTTCAGTTAAGAGAACGGGATGAGCAAATGAAACTAAAAGATCAGTGTAGAGGGTAATCTTTGACACATAGTCTCTCAGGTGCACTGCTAATTCATACAGGCTAAAGATTTCATCATTGGAAATGCGTTGCTTTTTTTGTTCTTGGTATATTGCATTTTGCACTTGCTTCAAGTTTTGTCGGCGATCAACAGCTATATGTTTGTCTGAGCCTATTTCTGACTGTGTGCTAAGCACATTTTTATGTTTTCATGGGGTCCTGTGACACAATGCCTAATTTCCCAAATAATGTACTGCATACAGTTGTCTTGGTTGTGGTTCTTGAAAGCAATAGATAGGATGCCGAAACCCGTAAATGGAGTCTTTTCCTTTGTTGTTCTTTAGATAATAGTACCTTTTCAATCAATCAATCAATCAATCAATCTTTATTTTATATAGTGCCTTTCATAGTGGACCACCATCACAAAGTACAGTGGATGCATTCTGTCGACTAGGGTGATAATTTGATCCTTTCAATTCCCATCTGTACTGGTCAAAACGGACATCAAGAGCATGCTCAGCTGTGGATGATGTTGAACAATACACATAGACTTCTCCACCCTTTGGTTGCACAGGAGGGACAGTTATGATTCTGGCATTATCAAGATTTTTGGTGGTAAGAATATGATGCACCTGCTCCATACACAGATCATGGTTAGAAATATATGGGTTATTGGAAGATGTCATGTTACCTTTTTTTTTCTTCACAACATATATTTACTACTGACACGTATTAATGTATTGTGCAAAAACAAGTACCTTATAACTAAAGTGTATCAGCTGAATTGAATCTCCTCTTCCTCTTCTGAATAAAATTGGTATAACAAAATAATGCAAAATACAGAGTTTAGAAATTCAGTAATAGCAGGATGTAACTTTTGGAAATCTGCCGTATTGCCACAACTATTACAATTGTTAGAAATCTTTATTTAAAATATATTTCCTCGACTAGAATGCTGTAATGCTTATGTAACAAGGATCTTATGAAGTACAACAATGTTCTGAAAAGTCTGTGTGTTTGTATGTGGGGTGAGAAAACACAAATTACTTATATAATCTACTTCAAGAGACAAGTCGGGAAAAGAATAAAGGATTTTTCAAATACGATGATGATTGTTTATTGTAAAAAAAAGAAAATACATAAATAAATCACACACACGTAGCTCTGCATGACATAAAATTATTGAAACGATCCAAACTTTGTATATCAGTCTCCCTACACTAATTTTCTGAAAACCTTCACTTACTTGAAAGTGATATATGATGAAAAACGTTTAAAGAAAAAAGCTTAGTAAAATACGATGAGGTCCTTTTAAACAGTGTGACCTGCTCGGAGTTTGTTAATTAAAGTAAATCGGTACTCTTTAATGCAGGGGTGGGCAATTCCGGTCCTGGAGGGCCGGTGTCCCTCCTGGTTTTTGTTCCAACTGTACACTAAAATTACTCAATTGGACCAATTAAGTGCTTATTAGAAGCTTAACTGGTCAGTTGGAACAAACACAAAGAGGGACATGCTACTGATTTTCAAGCAAACACACAGTACCGTTGTTTTTGTAAAGTAATTGAGAATAACAATCTTAATATTATGAAATATTGTCTGTGGACTTGATTTCAGTGGTTTACAGAAAAATATAACTCTTATTAAAATAGTATGCGGAAACAAAACAAAAATACAAATAAAAAACCTCTCCTCTCAGAACGATGTACTATTGTTTTGCTTTTCAATGTCATTATTACAAAAAATTAAATCCCAAACATTGTTTATATTTGACACAAAAAATGACCTTCGTGCCACACCAGATAATACACCAAACTGATCCCAAAAGCCGGTGGAAAAAAACACAACCAACACCTTAAAAACTGTAAATGAATATATGCAAATTATTTTCGTCGATAAAAGAAAAGAAAGGTTACACTGCAGGTACTGACTGAAGCGTCAAGAAGTAGCCTTTCTGGGGGCTTCCGAGTGGCGCATCCAGTAAAGGCGCTCCGCATGGAGTGCAGGATGCGCCCTATAGCCTGGAGATTGCTGGTTCAAATCCAGGCTGTGCCATTGCCGACCGTGACCGGGAGTTCCCAGGGGGCGGTGCACAATTGGCCGAGCACCGCCCGGGTAGGGAGGGCTTAGGTCGGCTGGGCAAGCCACGGTTCACCGCGCACCAGCGACCCCTGTGGCTGATAGGGCGCCTGCAGGTCTGCAGTGAAGCCAGTCAGATCTGTGTTGTCCTCCGGCACTATAGGTCTGATGGCTTCGCTGTGGATCCGCAGTGCAAAAAAGATGGCTAGGCAGGGACACGTTTTGGAGGACGCGTGTGTCAGCCGCCGTTTCCCGAGTTGCCGGGGGGATGCAGCGGTGAACCGGGATTAATAATAACACAATTGGCGAGTCCAAATTGGGGAGAAAACTGGGGTAAAAATCATTGGCAATGACTACATTTATATATAAAAAAAAACACAATATTATAGGCACTTATCCTTTTGTTTATTTATCTAAACATTTTTTTTTTTAATGCTGTTCTTGGCATTTCTGATGATATAATTAAGTCGAGGTGAATAACACATGATACTGAATGAGACCTGTGTTATTTATATCTGCTACACCTTTTCCTTTAGAAGCACCAGTAGGGTGTAGTACTGTATACATAATTAATTTGATCACCTTGTAGCAGTCTCAGTTAATGCAGGCAGGTGCATCACACAGGGCGAGGCAGACCACACACAGGTGGAGGGCGGGCGCGAACCCGGGATCTCTCGCAATAAAGCATAGCGCCGATACCGCTGTACAAATGAGCCGGCTCTTTTGCAAAGAGCGTATATCGGGCTTATGTTTTTGTGTGTGATTACGTCACCTACCAGCCCTACTGCTGCCTTCCCTGTGCACACTACAATATTGTTTTAACCATTAAAGATAAAGTTCCTCATAAATTAATTATTTTAAAATAAAAAAATACATTATCTTTATATTCCTGTTGAAATGTCTCACATTTTCCAAAGATTTTGCTTAAATGCGTAATAATGTAAACAGTATGAACATTTTGCAGTGTATTATTACATAATATTAAAATGTATATAATATGCATATCAGTAATAATAGACAAATTGTTGATATTTTAACTAATGTTTATCAAGTTTCTGTAAAGATTAGAGTGAGCTGAAATATACATTTCACATTTTCCTTAAAACAAACAGTAAGAAATGGAGAATATACAAAACAATGTACTTTACAAAAAATAGGTAATAGGTGTTAAACCTATTAATAAACAGTAACTGCTTTTGCATGCAGTATCTGAACATAGTAACAGGAGCAGCACAGCACTGTGGGCTAAAGGTATAGCAGAAAGAATTCAGGACTGGATAATGCCTGCAGGTCTTTGATACTTACAGAACACAATATTTTGCAGTTGGTGGTCCCATAGTTGCTGGACTATTTATACAACTGGGTTAAAATTTGCCAAGAGCTTAAAACGTTTCCTTGCTCATATTTCTGCTGTATATAAAGTTTTCATGTATGTCCAAATAATGACCTCACTTGACTTCAATGAGTAAGTAGCGTGGTTGCAAAAAATACGTCCCCACGTGTTGCTACAACTGTTTAAACAATGCACCTGTAATTTCTCTTTTCATTGTTAAAATCCTGACAAAGTTTCACACTTACATGTTTAAAGCCTGTTTCAAAGCTCTTTTCAAAATGTCAGCTCTAGTGCACTCGGGTTTGGGACCAGAGGCCTCTGATCACTGCAGAAAAAAAAAAACTGCAAGTGCGCTGGCTTTTGTGTTCCGTACGATATCATGGGGCGTTACTGCTTGTGTTACCTGTTTGTGGGCATGAAAAAATAAGTACTATACTTCTGGGGCATAGCTTGGAATGGAAATTTGGGTGGGCCCCAACTTTGGGTGGATGGGCAAGTACCAAAGGTCTGACGTCACAGGAAATAGTTTACATTGCAAACATGATTTAAATCAATTACAACTCTGAATACATCAAATATCTCCCCAGGGTTTGAGCAGAGCAAAATAGCCGAGACTGAAAACGTATGGTGCCGAGTGAAGCAAGGCGAACACTTTTTGCAGTTTATATCAGTAGTTGCACGTATATACTACAAATACAAAGCACATATGCATACAACCTACAGAAACAAAAACGGTGCACAATAACTGCAAAAACCATTTACTTTGACAAGTACAAACAGAAACAACAACAAAATTATTAATAAATTGTATATTTTTTGTATTGAAGAAAACATAATAAACATATAAAATTACAGGCAGATAGAGGCAAAGTTACAAGCTAAATTATAACAAAATTATATATATATATAATTATATATATAGCTGGCTCTTTGAGCTAAAATATATATAAAGAAATAAAAAAAGAAAAGGATATTTCAGGTACTTAAAAAGGTAGAATAATTGATTACAAATCAATTATCAGGACGTTTCGGACTACAAGTCCTTCATCGGCTGAATACAAAAAAAACAGTGCTTTAAGAAGTTGATAAAAAAACAAACAAGTAGTCTTTTAAATAAAATTCCAGAATGTTGATGATGTTGATGATGATGATGATGACCTCAGAATAGAATGTTCATTCCAAATGGCTCCAAAGTACCTAGTTTGAAAATAAGTTTACATTCCTTTTGTTTCCTGACAGCATTAGTTCCATAGCATTGAACCATCCCACAAATTGTGATGTCTTCTATAGTGTGGTCATTTCTGTTAAAATGTCTTCTCAGATGTTCCACGAAGCGATCAGCCAAGCGTCGTTTTGTTGCACCAATATATAGCTTGTTACATTTGATGCAGCCAATGCAATAGACTATTCTTTTACTAATGCAAGTAAAAGTATCATGGATAGTAAATGAGGATTTTGCTCCCTTAACTACTGTGTTGCTGTGAATGTATTTACAAGTAGCACAGCGTGACCTATTGCATGGAAACGTACCCTTAAGACTGTCCAGATTGGGTCGAATGTTGCTGTGGACCAGATGCTCTCTTAGATTTTTGTCTCTTCTGTATGACATTAGAGGAAGGTTATTGAAAATAGGAGCTGTAGAAGGATCATCTTGAAGAATGCTAACATTTCTTTGTATGATGTGTTGTACTTTTTTGGTCATAGGATGATATGTAAGAACAAGGGGAATACGATTGTTGGTATTCTGTGTTTTGGTTTTGTACAAGGCATCCTTCCTGTTTATTGTCGATACTCTTAACTGAGCTTCTCTAAATATAGTGTCTGGAAAACCACAGTTTTTGAAAAATGCACACATGTCATTTGTTTTATTCAAAAAATCACTATCATCACTGCAAATGCGCCTCAGTCTTAGTAATTGGGAGTATGGAATGGAGTTGCGACAAGCTTTGGGATGTGAGGAGTCGTATCTTAGATATGAATGAGATTCTGTTTCTTTGTAGAAAACTGTAGTATTGATTGTACAATTAGAAACCGTGATGGTAATGTCTAAGAAAGAAATTTGTTTAGAAATGTTCCATGTATACTTCAGAGCTGGATGAGACTGGTCAATGAAATGTATGAAATCCATTAAATCTTCATTAGTGTTATCTGAGATGCCAATATATATATATATATATATATATATATATATATATATATATATATATATATATATATATATATATATATATAAGAAATAGTAATACTACAAAAGAAGAAAAAATAGAAGTCAACAAAAAAAAACTAGGGATGTAAATTAAAAATCTTATTATATTTGATTGTAATCAGACTTTCACAGTTTTTTGTTTGTTTTAAAGAATCTAAATAATATTTAAATTCTAAGAAAACTCTGTGATTTACAATGAATTCAAGACCCTTGTTAGAATTATTTTCATAAAAGCAAATTATCTCTTTAGCTGTTAAGATAATGTGAAGACCTGTTCCATCATAGACATGCATAAATTGTCACTGACTAGCTAGGTCATTGTAGTATGACCCGAACACCAATCATGAAGTCGGTATTTGTTTGACCCCGTTGCCATAGTAACCAAATGCACGGTGCTGATAAAAGTATGACTTCATAGTGTGAAATACTGTAAGGAAAATAGATGCCTATTTTTCACGGTAAATTGCAAGAAGCTGAAAGCAACTTTTGTTTTTTGCTTAAGAAATCAGCTCTCGATTTGCCAATGCCCGCCACTGCTACAATACACATTCCAAACACACTCATTTTTCACGGTTCCCAAAATATTTAAGCCAGAAAACTGCCTACAGACGGAACACTCCCAACCACTATATTTCCCATGTAAACCATTTAAAATGTTTGGAGCAGGCAAAAAATAAATGTACTTACATATATACTCGCAGTGAATGCACTTTAAAAAGTCAAACAGGCAGCGTCACCAAACCAGCGAGAACACAGTATTATTACATTTTAAGCAATTATTAAATACAATGAAAGTCAGTCAATTACTTACCATTGTAGTATCCTCTCGTCTCCGCTCCACCCAAGCGTCGGGGCTTGCTGTATATAGTCATGACACTCCAGAAAATCGCACATATCTCAGCAATTTAAAACTACTTGTCAGCATTCGGTCCTCTGTCTTAATCCTGTTCACTCGAGCCCTTCTACTAAACTAAACTCTTAAAAGTGTGTGCATATTTGTTTTGCGATGTTGACAACCGTACTACTACTAACTTACTTTAAAAATAAACGTCTGGGACTTGTCAACAGACTTTCAACAGATCTGCGCCAACTGCCTCGCAAGCTGTCAATCAAACATGGCTTGCACATGATTCCTTGTGTGAGAGGAAGATACGACTCAAATATTGCATCACAATTACTACTTTGATTTGATTGGCTAAAGCCTACGGCATTTAAAAAAATTGGTATAAACTTAAATACCCGCCTTTGGGGCGCACAGTTGACGTTTATTATTATTATTTTTTTATATAAATGTACTTGGCATTCATAGGCGCAGATTTGGGTGGGCCTGTGTGCAAACTGGGTGTACCTTGGCTATTGTTTACGTTCTGCTGATTTTGTGTTTGGGTACCTATCGAAGTAACTTTTTCAGTTTGTAGGCATTTGCAGTGTTTCCTTAGAATTTGTGTGAACTGGTTATTTATAAATATACAAGATGTAGTGCTTGTTTGGCCAATGTCACTGTCCCGCGCTTCCAATTGGTTACTGCTACTTATAACGTACACCAATGTGTACGACAGCCCACTACCCCACAGATGCACACACTCTCCTAACCCACGGTAATACAGTGATAAACAACAATGAAACAAAACAACCTTCTCAATCAATAACAAAAAACAATTAATAATGATCAAATATTTACAGAAACAACAATTTCCCCAAAATAGTTCCCTAATCCCAGCGTCCTTTGCGCAACTAATTTACAATACCGTTGCCAGTCCTGAGACGAACACCTCACCTCACTCAGGACCTGCTTGTACCAAAATCTCCACTTCCATATTGGTAAATTTCAGTTTTCCCTTCCGAGCATCCTCATCACCAGGCTAGTACCAGGCTGAGGTCTTTGTGTGCCATTCATTTTCTTTTGGAATGTGTAGCCTACACACGCAGCGTTGACCCAAACCCGCTATTTATTGTGAGAGGTGTGTAATTCTCCACCGCTAATTGCGGTGAGGGGTATTTAAACTGGTTGATTGCGGAATCGCCTGCTTCACCTAATTAGGTTGTTATTTTGACGATGAGTGCAGCCGTACTGAACACGCACATTACGTGACTTTTTGCGGTCGGTTTTTCCCCTTTATAAATTTGGGCCTAAGCGTCCCATACAAACATACTTTGCTAGTATTCATTTGTCCTGAAAATTGATCCTCCTGTTCATCTGTTGTCCACTTAAACAAACCCAACAGCGGCATTCACCCCAAGCACGGCTGTGAATTCAAAATTAGAGCCATCAGTAACATTACAAAGTAGATCACCATAACCTACATTCCCTGTATACACATGGCAAAATATAAGGCAGACAGAGAGATAGACATTTGCCTTCATTTACCCTCAGATTCTTATATTCTCAATAACTTGTGCTAAAGTAAGCTTAATCATAACTGGTTAAAAGGCTCCCTACACTACAGCATGTATAACAATGTAAGTCTGGCTGTGATGGGGTACGCCCCTGTGTTAGTTGTATAAATTTTGTATTTATTATTATTATTATTATTATTATTATTATTATTATTATTAAAATGTATTTTGTGTTAAAAACAATGTATTATTATTATTGTTTGGCAGCTAGTATTAAAAACCTTCCCTGCCAGATATACATGTGTAGAATGTGGCTGTCTTCAAACTGGCTAATTGTTTGCCAATTTGAGGACAGTCACATCAATATAAACAACAGTTGTGCACTGGAAAAGATTGGTTGGTTAGGAGGAACGAGAGAGAGCAAGGTAAATCAACTGCAATCCGACTAACTGCATTCCACATTTGTGACTCACCTCGCAGTCCTTTGTCTGTGTTTATTTCCTGGTCTGTGACGTCATCACCAAGCCATCCATGACATATCGTGTCGAGAAGTGGGACAACAGCGTCGCCACGTATGCAGGCCAGGTGAGGTACTGTGGGTACACGCTAACCCTCATGAAGTGGTTCCTGGAAAACAAAGGGGAACCCTCGGTGTCTATCTGCTCGCTCGAGTGACCCATGAGAACGACATTTGTTTATCAGTACTTTCCTCTACCCATCTTCTTTCTAAACCTCCCTTCACATTCCACCTCTAACAGCTGACCATTTTGTTTATTCCTTCCCAGGTCTCCCTCAGCTCTAAGTGGGGTCACATATCCACCTGGGAGTTCACAAACTCCAAGCTCTTAATTTTCCCACAACTCTACTTCTCTCAGACTTGTTTTCTTGTCCTGGGCAACAATCAGAACCCCCCCCCCCCCCCCCCCCCATTTTTTGTAACTCTTTCCCTTTAACTGCTAGTATATACAACTAAGTCTACACGTGTTGCATCACCTAGAATTTTAAAATTTAAAAAAAAAAAGATATGAACATAATATAGATATTTTATTTAACATCATGTAATCACAGAAACTACAAAATTATATTGCAAAAGTCTACAAGAAGCCATCATACCATAGTAGTAAAGTATTTCATTTTAGATTTCTAAATGTCACATTTTTTACATTTGTCAGTTTGGAAAACTACAAAGCAGTATGTAATTCAATATGTTAACATAACATTATTCAGCAGGTGTCATTCGACTTTATGAAGCAAAATGAGTTACTTCTATAGGGTAATGCAAAACATGTGTTCCACAGCAGTACTGTAAGATACCATACCATCTATTAATCCATTGACCTCTGGCATGTGTACTGGTGAACAGGAACTGTATCCTGGCCTGATGCATCTTGATTATGAGATCCACACCACCCTCCTGTGGTAACCTCTGGTAATTCCACAAAATTCCACCTATGGTACAATGAATATTTTGAGACACTACAGCTCACTAATTACACCACAGTATCCATTAATAGTGTAATATAAACTATTGGGTCTATTTGAAATCTAAATAGTGGCATATCTTAATACCACTGCCTCTATATTTTATAAACCAGATTTCTGGGAACCTTATTTAAATTGTATTTTTAGGCCACATTCATAAACACTGATAGCGTTTTAAGAATTTTTTTTTTTTTAGGAATGTTTTCCACATGTGCTGCACATGGGTTGCATTGGTTTGAGAAAGACACAAACAGAAAATGTTGCTGTACTCTCCAGGGACAGATTGTAATTTGCCAATGTTACCCTTTCAGCTGCCCTCAATATAAAAATGTCATGTAAGTTTCCCTGCCTGCTAGGGTACACTTCTGAACTGCACAGCAGGCGGGGTGGGGTTCCAAAGATGAAGCGATGAGTAACTGCCCTCCAGCGCACAGGAAAACAGGATCCATCTGTCTTTAGCTCTTGAGCAAGATGCCTACCTCTGAGTCAGTGGGCAGTTGCAACCCTGGCTGTCTGGAAGTTCAAGCTAATCCAGTACTGTCTTCTACCAGCAGGGGTCCCTGTTTGGTTTCTGTGTATGGGTTGGCCTTGAGATTCTGATAGTTTATCAAGCTAAATATTTATAATAAATGTAGTTTGTTATACTTTGTTCCTAAGTGCAGTGGGCTGGGTTTATTTCCCTTTCCTTTCAAACAAAATGGGGCAGATTGTCTTTTAGTCTAAACTACAATCTGCACCATTTTGTTTGAAAGGAAAGGGAAATAAAAAAAAGTAAATTGCTTGCAAACAATTTCCCATAGATCTATTATCAAAGCAAATCAAATCAAATTTTATTTATAAAGCGCCTTTCATGGCAAGCCATCCCAAGGCGCTTTTAACATGAAAAAGGACATTCGGAAGTACATTTAGTACAATAAAAACAATATAAAACAATAAAAACAGCAAAAGAAAACAACATTTTAAAATTAAAGCAAATAAAAACTAACAGATGAGGAACTCAAACCAAACAAATAGGAATAAAACTATATAAAAAATAAATATATAAGATATAAAAGCCCTATTATAAAAGTATGTTTTTAATTTATTTTTAAAAATATGCACAGTAGGTGTGTCTCTCTCCCTGTGCATGGTAGAGCATTCCAGACTGAATGCTCTACCACCTGTCCTTTGCTTTAAAATCCTTGGGACAGATAACAGCCCTGCATCTTGGGATCAGAGTGGCTGGCCAGGGGCATACGGGACTAAAAGATCCTTCAAATTGGCCGGAGCCAAACCGTTTAGGGCTTTATGGGCGATAAGAAGGACCTTAAAGTCAGTCCTGGACAGTACCGGGAGCCAGTGGAGGGTTGCTAACACTGGGGTGATGTGCGCACTTTTTTTTGTTTTGGTTAGCACCCTGGCTGCAGCATTGTGTACAAGCTGCAATCGAGACAGAACACAGTTTGGAATTCCAGAGTACAGGGCATTGCAGTAATCAATCCTAAAAGATATGAAGGCATGCATCAGTCTCTCAGCATTTTGCTGTGAAAGGAAGCGGCTCACCTTGGGAATATTTCTAGGATGAAAGAAAGATATTTTAATTATATTTCGAACACGTGACTCAAAGGAGAGGTCAGGGTCAAAAATTACACCCAGATTCCTCATTTCAGTTTTGTGGGAAACTATCCTCTGTGAAGGCGGACAGATTTATGTTTTTTTTTTTAATCTTTTGATCCCAAAATCATTCTCTCTGTTTTATCTGAAATTAACATAAGTAAATTATTAGACATCCATACCTTGATGTCAGCAAGACAGCTTATCACATTTTTGTATAGAAGAGACACCACCTGGTTTTAGAGACAGATATAGCTGGGTGTCATCAGCATAGTGAAAATAAAATTGGCCCAAGAACAGAACCCTGAGGAACGCCACAAGTAACCTCAGATAGTAAGGAAGTGTCGCCCCCATATGAACTCTAAGTAGCTAGGTTTTCAGGGTTTCAGGGAAACTCTTTATTTTATGAATCTGGCACCTTTCATAGTGGACCACCATCACAAAGCGCTTTACAAGATACAGTAAAAAAACAATGCATAATGCATTAAATACAGTGAAAAACAAAGCATAATACATTAAATACAAGGCTGAGATATGAATTCTAAAGCATTGTGGATGGGTATTTTATATAAAACGATAAGAAGATACAGTGAGGGCTCCCGAGTGGCGCATCCAGTAAAGGCACTCCTCGTGGAGTGCAGGATGTGCCCTATAGCCTGGATGTCGCGAGTTAGATTCCAGGCTATTCCTTTGCTGACCGGGGACGGGAGCTTCCAGGGGGCGGCGCACAATTGGTCGAGCGCCGCCCGGGGTGGAGGGAGGGTTAGGTCCGCCAGGGTGTCCTCGGCTCACTGCGCACCAGCGACCCCTGTAGTCTGGCCGGGCGCCTGCGGGCTTGCCTGTAAGCTGCCCGAGAGCTGCGTTGTCCTCCAACGCTGTAGCTCTTGGGTGGCTGCATGGTGAGTCCGCAGTGTGACGGCACACGCTTCGGAGGACAGCGTGTTCGTTTTCGCCCTCCCGAGTCAGCGCAGGGGTGGTAGCAGTGAGCTGAGCCTAAAAAATATTTGGCCATTCCAAATTGGGGAGAAAATAATAAAAAATAATTGGCAACGACTAAATTAAAATAAAACAAAGATACAGTGAAAGATCAGAAGATGATCTTTCACTGTATCTTTTGCCATTCCAGTATGATACCTTTTAACAGAAAAAAGGATGTGCATATCAACAAGCTTTCAACTTCCCCTGTGTTTTTATGCAACCCCCTACCCTCCCTCCTCATAATAAGCCATCTGCTGACAAGGTTTGGGGACTGAGATTCAATGTTAACCCCTAATATTTCTGCCGACAGTTGCTTCAACATATACAGTAGGTTTATAAATGATAGATTTGTCAGTGGCTCCCTGGAGTAATCACTTAATACTTTTCACCTAAGACCTGTAGGTTTGAGTCCAACTCCAGCAAAATATTCCTTCAGAACATAACAGCAAGTTATATCATTTTATTTTAATTGGAAGGGTTACTATAAACAGAGAGCAGAATCTTTCAAATAAAATGGCCAGCCATATATTTCACCAAATTAAAGCGAATAGATTGATTCCAGAAATTAATTCTAGAAATTGTATTCACATCAGCTGGCTGTGTACTTTCTTTTTTATATTATATTAAATATTACAGGAGAAAACAAATATATCAGTGACATAAACCCTTGCCATGGCTAAAAATCTGTTTGTCAAAATACAATTAGATTTGTATTTTTCTTAAATAGAAACTGTTCATGTTTCAAAACTATAGTATCAAACAACGTAATACTGTAGCTTAACTATTTTTTGTAACATGCCTGACTATCAGTATGGGACCATCTGGGTGTGTGAAAGTACAGCTGTCTCTGTTGGTGAAAGGGGATACTGTAGGAGACCCGGGAGGCTTGGTTTACTTGATAGCTCTGTCTGCTGAGTCATGCTACTATGCATTCTAGGTAGTATGTTTTATTGATATGAGGTGTATTGACTGCAGGTTGGCAGCACATATGGCAGCTAATGTGCTCACGCTAACGTCTAACAAATTCAAAAGCTATAAACCTGTTAGGGTTCCAGTGTCTGTGACGTAGACCAATTTGCATTTTCTTCTTGGTAGACCTGAAGTCAATTTAGCCGGAAACTGGAAGCATTACACAGTAGGAGGGGGACAGACTTTCTCTTAAAAAAAAAAAAAAAAAAAAAAAAGGTGGACCATTTTCCTGCAATTGAAAAATAAAGCCAAAATATGTAATATAATATAAGTCTGTTTTTATAAATAAGATACAGTTTAAGAATCATAAAACTGATCTAGACTGCTGTTGGCTAATTCCAAGATGAAGTAGCTTCAAATTACATTTTATTTCCCTTACCTTTTTGTGATATTTGCAATGTATTTCGTGATAAGTATGTATTTAAGGTGCTTTGAGTATGTGTTGTGTTAAGGTGCTTTGAGTATGTGTTGTGTTAAGGTGCTTTGAGTATGTGTTGTGTTAAGATGCTTTGAGTATGTGTTGTGTTAAGTATGTATTTAAGGTGCTTTGAGTATGTGTTGTGTTTAGTATGTGTTAAGGTGCTTTGAGTATGTGTTGTGTTAAGTATGTATTTAAGGTGCTTTGAGTATGTGTTGTGTTTAGTATGTGTTAAGGTGCTTTGAGTATGTGTTGTGTTAAGTATGTATTTAAGGTGCTTTGAGTATGTGTTTTGTTTAGTATGTGTTAAGGTGCTTTGAGTATGTGTTGTGTTTAGTATGTGTTAGGTGCTTTGAGTTCAGGAGCTGCTCTTCAGTTCTAGTTGCCTATTATAAATTATATATATATATATATATATATATATATATATATATATATATATATAGATAGATATAGATATATATATATATTTTAGCTCAAAGAGCCAGCTGCCCAACGTTTCGATATGTTGTACATATCTTTCTCAAGGGAGCCTGTGTTTGAATCCAAACATTGGAGGTATTTATAGGTTTTTGACGGCATGACAACTACTGAGGGCAGCAGTGTGGAGTAGTGGTTAGGGCTCTGGACTCTTGACCGGAGGGTTGTGGGTTCAATCCCCAGTGGGGGACACTGCTGTTGTACCCTTGAGCAAGGTACTTTACCTAGATTGCTCCAGTAAAAACCCAACTGTATAAATGGGTAATTGTATGTAAAAATAATGTGATATCTGTATAATGTATAATGTGATATGTTGTAACAATTGTAAGTCGCCCTGGATAAGGGCGTCTGCTAAGAAATATTCTAAAAATATTCTACTTGTTATTGTTTACATTCAAATTCATGATTTATTCTTACATGATGTAATGGTGTTCTATATATTGTGACAAGTATCTATAAAGTTTTGATGAGAACGATACTTAGCTCTCTGTGCCGTCAGTCTCTTAAGTTTATTATCCGCCTGTCTTGTCCTCCTGGATTGGTGTAATACTCCAGTCCGCCTCTCACTTCCTCCATTCATTTCCTTTCTCAAAGAGCCAGCTGCCCAACGTTTCGATATGTTGTACATACCTTTCTCAAGGGAGCCTGTGTTTGAATCAATATAGACAGGATCAGCCAAAGCATCTTTATATTTGTAAGCAATGGTACCATCTAGTTCACAGCAATGTATTGCCAACAAGCATCATTGTTGTGCCACTGTGATGCCATTGTTATTGCTATTGGTCGTTGTGGCAAAGTGCCCCCCCTGTGTATGTTATATGTTACGTGTTGTGTGTAAATGTTGGTGAATGGGCATTGGTACACGGGATATAAGCGGGTCTGTGTTTCACATGTGTGTAAATTGTATATTTGTATTAGGCACGGGGATGGCACATCACATCACGTGCAAGTAAAAAGTAATAATATGTGAGCACGGGGAATTGCACTTTAATTAATTCACGTGCAGTTGTACCGAGATTCCAATTGAATGATTGACTAGCAATCGAGTCTCGGTACAACTGCATAAAAGCTGCATGTTTTCACTCACTGGTGGTTGGGTGTTCGAGAGTGGAGAACGGGTGAGGAGAAGGAGGAAAGTAGTAAAGTGAAATAATCTGGAAGTGTTTTTACTCACCGCTTATTTTCTGACAGTCCTGCCTGTAATGACAGATATGTGCACTGCATGTGCTTGCGAATACTGAAAACACAGTTACTGCTTTCAGAGACTACAGCTATGGCCAAACGTTTCACATCACCTAGAATTTTAGGATTGAGAAAAAAAACAAAAAAACGATATGAACATAATTTAATCAAAGAAACTACAAAATGATATTGTAAGTGTCTACCATAATAGTAGTGCAGTATTTCATGTTAGATTTCGAAATGTCAAAGTCTCTCATTAAGCATATGGAAAATTATAAAGTGATATATAATTCAATATGTTAACTTAACAATATTCATCAGGTTTCATTCGACTTTATGACTTTATTCTATGGGGTGATGCAAAACCTTTGGCCATAGTTGTAGACAACAGCATACCCGCTGGTTTATTTTTTCATACGCTGTGCCAGATCACCCACCTTTACAAATATGATAAGAAGAAAACTGTTAACACACTTCAAATACAGCGTTAATGGTTAAACCAGATAAAAATGTTTGGGTGGGTGTGCCAAACTTCTGGAGAAAGAGAAATGACAGAAAAGCTGCTTGTTCACTTCTCTTCAACAAAAGTATTGAGAACAACATGGAGAGATATTCAGAACGCGATGACCCAAATGACAATCGAGGTAACTACAATACTAGGAAACTAGAGCGCGTTATTGTATAATTTATATACATATACAAATATAGGTCACAAAGAAATTGCTAGTAATACAAAATGAATTAGGCAAATGTCAAAAGGATTAGTCATTTACAGTGTTATGGATTGCAATACCTAATATCTATTGTTTTGTAATATAAGGAATAGTTGATGTTAATACGTAGAAGTATATAGCTTAAAGACAGGTGGATGGATTTTGGGGTGAAGCAAAGGATCTTTAAAGTCCAATTTGTTTTACTAACAATGCAATCTAAAGTTGTGTTAATGGGGCATATTTTCAAAGTGTTTACTCCATTTTTTTTTTTAACTCCAATTTTCTGAAAAGAGGAAAATTCCAAGTTATTTTTAAAGAAGTGAAATCGAACCTGAGAGTTCTCAAGGTACCTTACTATATTAGTGAGTTGTTTCTAGTTCCATAACGTTAACAAGAGTTTTTCATCTTTCAAAAAGTAAGAGTTAATTAAAGGCTGGAGAAAACCTTTGAAAATACTTCCTGTTGTGCATAAAACGGGCACTGTAAGTTAAGTTTAACTTTTCATTGAAAGGTACTGGGATATCTCTATGGCATATTTAACTGCAGCAAACTGAAAACCAGAAACACATTTTTTTTTTTTTTTTTTAATGCATAAAGATATTCTCTTTTTAATAACAAATATATTTACATATTGTATTCTTTTAAAATATGCTTCTTAAAATACTGTACCATACAAAATGTAATAAAATTATATTGAATGCACAGTAAAATATAGTAAATAGCTTATGTCTGGAAAAGTATACTGGAAAAATCTATTGTAAATGTAAGCACAGGAAAATGTAAACTGCATGTTTACAGTGCTAATTGTAAAAAATATGGTTATTTTTTAATTGGGGAAAACTACAAATCTAGAATTGCACAATGTAATACTGTATGGTTGTATCATGCCTGGAAGCATGAAGACTACTGGAAACATATATTTACAGTAGGAGCTGTATTTTATTATAGGTGGGATATCCAGTCGGTTGAGAGATCGAGACCTTCTCAAGAAACGAAAGACAGAAGCTCAAGAGAAGGAGACTTACCAGTGGGTTCATGGGTAAATGTAGACAGACACAGGAATTGTCAGCCAAAGACACATAGGGCCAGATTTTCAAAGGGTTTACTTCAGTCTTTAACTCCTATTTTTTGAAAGAGGTAAAACACATGTTCATCTTACAAAACTAGAACTAGACAACTAATTTATATATTTCATGTCCTCTCAAGAACATTCAAAGTGTTGTTTTTTTCGTTTTGTAAAATTAACATTATTTTTTTCTCTTTGCAAAAAAATAAGAATTAAAGAATGACTCAAAATATTTGTCTGCCGCACCAAGTAGTTTCTTTAGTTTTACTCGCTATTTACATAAACTCAGTCAGCTTGTGTACTGTTCCCATTTCTTTACTTCAAACTCTATTCACAAACAATTACTTAAAGCCTGTTTTGATCAATTGAACTTTTTTGGAGTTTTTAAGGAGGGTTTGGAGATAATTCTGTGTTTCAAAGCACCCTCAAGAGAGAAAAAAAATAATTATTTCCAAAGCGTTTTAGTTTTTTGCAAGAACTTACATTAGCCCTTGAAGCCTGATGATTTTTACAGAATTTCAAGAATATCTGAAATATTTGCAGAACCTGAATTAATTTAAAAGCGAAGCAAAAGATTTTCATCACAAGGAAAGAGGACCAGTGATGTGCTGAAGTCTCTTATAATTAACTTTGTTTGAAATAAAAGAAAAATACCTTGCTTACATTGCTTTATGCACTCTTTTTATTTGAACATTTTCAATGAAATGTGTAAGAAAAATCTTTACATTTAATATATAATGGAGATCTTTAAAATTCTATTTACATTTAAACAGGGGGCAGACATAGGCACTCGCTATGTTAAATTGCAGTGTATGCTTTATAACATAGACCACAAGGGCCCTGAAAAAACAATTATAGCACAACCATTTATTTGTATTGCTCCTGACCAAAATACATGAACTCCATGGTAATGATGATTGTTTGATCATTACACAAAAAACAAGCTAACCAGAGGAGAAGATTGCTGTATTGCTATATATAATCAAAAAACATTCTTTAGTCAATTCATTTGTATTTAATTTAGCTTTCATGGCTGGTTCCACAGACCCTGATTAGCACTCACCTTGGATTACCTCATGTTACCCTTGGTAAAGAGCTCCAAGATTAATGCTAATCAATGTCTGTGAAACCAGCCGTCAAATTCATTTTATTTATGGAATACATAAAGGCTGTACATTGCTATGCCACATACTGTATTGTTTACATATTCTTGGAGCCAATGTTTGCACTGTTGAATTGCTAGCTCCCTTTGATTTCTGCAAAGGGGAAAAATAACAACTATCAAGAAACAATTCAGGCTTAAGTAGGTTAGTTAATAGTTAAATTAGCATTCTAAGTTTGGTTTTTTGTTTTGCTTGTTTAATTACACTAATAGTATACTTTATATTGGAAAACAAAGCCAAGGCAACGGTCCTGCACCCAGTCCTGGTTATCAGATGTACACTATCTTGTTGAGACAATTCTGAATATTCAGCTTCTAGCAAAGTGTGCTCTGAACTGATTAGAATTATTACAGGAGATATCCTGTAATAATTACAGGAGATATTACAGGAGATATCCTGTAATAAGCCTAACCTGATGCAGCTCAGTTTAACAATGGATAATTTAGCAAGGTCTTTCCTGGCACCGAATCATTTTGGTCATGTCAACACGCTAGTTCTAAGAACCAGGACTGGGTGCAGGACAAGCAGAATCCCTTCACCCTACTTCACACACGGGAGCAAACTTTACAAACTAAACAACCTCACCTTCTGGTCACTTCAGTTTTCTTTCAAATGTAGCGCTTGCAACCAACACTTAATTCAAAGCAATCCTCCCTCTGATGTCACTTTTAAAGTAAACATCTTATTTTGGTTGCAGGGAACACAGTCAAAGGAAAAGACAGAGGCAGGAAAAGAAAAGCTCCCGCAGGAGGTATCGGAGAAGGGACAAGACGCCAGAACCCGAGCCTTCACCAGAAGGGCCTTCACAAAAGGAAGACGCCCAAGAAGAAGGTGCTCCACTGGCTGCTCCCCCAAGGGGAACTTTCCTAGCTCAAGAAGACCCTTTCCCAGAGCAGAAGTCAAGCCAAGAACCCGTTGAGGGAGAACCCTCCCATGCAGAGTCGTACTCTCAGAATGGCAGTAAAACTCTGGAAGCATCTCTGATTGTGGATGTGGGTCCTGAGGGAGAGAACGAGCAGGAGGCACCCTGCTCTCAGGAGACTCTTCGTATTGTGCCAGGTACATAAAGAACAACAATGGTCAGATGTAGCTACGCTCCCAGCCTTTCCTCCAGCTGGGAAGCATCCTTATTAAACAGTAATTTAAAAGACAGTGATTGAGGATTGAACCTTGGTCAACACACACTTATCAACACCCCATCGGCAACCATGCAGAAAGAAAAGACATGAGGGAGCATACAATGATTATTAACTGTAATTGCATCTAACGACCACCAGGGGCAGGGGGCTGCTGGGAATGTTCATCAGTTTTCTTAAAAAAGCTGGTTGGTAGATGTACAAATCTTCCACTTTCTTGGGCCAGACAGCATGGCAAACTCCAACTGATGCAAAACAGAAACACTACAGTAGATGTTGCAAAATAACCTGTTGTTCACACAACCTGTATACATAAATAACAATGACCTTATTACTTATGTTTTCCATTCATTTCATTATATATTTTTTTAGAATTCAGTGAAGAACTATCCGCTGCTGCAACAGACACTGCAGAGGTTTTCAACATCCCTACACTCGAATCTACTCTTCCAGAACAAGAATACCTGCCAAGAAATTATTTCTAAGGAGGCTCACTGAACATTTCTTTGTTATAGTTTGAAATATGAAATGCCTTTATAATTAGATGGGGGAGGAGTAAATGGGATTGAGGGGTGTTGAATTAGTATATCTGCTTTGAAATTATGGTTTTGGGAGATTAGCACCAGTAGTTCATACTTCAAACCAACCTATAGATGAAGGCTACTGAGACTAATAGATTAACAACCACATGTTAAATATTTTATTGCATTTACAGTAGTATACCTTTACGTTTAAAATACAATTTTATCTTTCACTAAATTCTTACAAAGCTTAAATGTGTTTTTTTTTTTTTTTTTTTTTATCAGGGACATAAATTCCTTAACCAGAAGATATTGCTTTCGTGGAACCTACTGCTGCATGTATTTGAAACTCAATTGTAGTTTGTACAACAGTTTTAATGGCATGATAAAGGCTGACATGGTCGTTTTTAATATATATAGTATATAGCATTATGTTATTATGTTTTAAAAATAGTTTTAAAATGAGTTGGTGTTTAATATATTCCTGTAAAATATACACTCTCATGAAACAATTTTTTGGACATTTAAGCAAATAGTCTTTTTTATTTCTGTGTTTATTTACAAAAAAAATGTAGAAATAAAAAAAAATGCAATAACGTTTATAAGGGTGTGTCTGTCTAACTTTTTATTCCATGTTTAGAATGTCATGTATGCAGTTGTAATATATTTACTTTACAGAACCTGTTTATAGAACATGCATGACCAAAATGAATGATATCATGCAACTTGATTAGTATGCCATATAAAGATATGAGTGAGAGTGAGAGAGAGGTAATGTACTAAATAAGGAATAAGTTAATATGTTGTACACGCTTATATACAAAATGTGAATTAACTGATTGATGCACTCAAATGTATAATAATCTGCACAAAATAACAATACACACCCAATGCCCATACGGAAAGAACACATATTTTCAATATATTATAAATATATACAATATATACTGTTTTAATATGTTACATATATGCATCACGTCCATATATGTTTGTAATATGTTTTAAATATAATCAAAACAGGCACATGCATGATCAATATTAATATCATGCAACTTGATTTGTATGCCATAAAGATAGATGAATGTGTGTGTATATAGAGTAAATAAGGAATAAGTAAAAAATAAAATACACAAAAATGTTGTACACGTTTATATACAAACATGTGAGTTAATGCACTGATTCCAAATATAAAAATAACTAGAATAAGAATTAAGATTTTTTTTCTTCATTAAAAAAAAATAAAAAAATTATCAATTTATATTTTTATCATACACCATAAACATTTTTGTAAATAGCATAAAATCACTTTCTGCTTAAAGCTTCTTTTTACCTGCAAAGCGTATATCAAACATGCACAGGTCATATAAGATACAAGATAGCTTAGTTACACCGGACATAATTAAAGCTACCTTAGCACCCATATCATCTCATTGTAACATTTTACCAGGGAACAACCCTTAAATAAATATTAGATTTTCTATCAGCAATACACAGGGACATATTTCTAAAGTGCTCACTCCAGTCTTTATTAATTATATTATATTTTTATATATATATATATATAATTACACATACACACACACACACACACACACACACACACACACTGCCTTGCAAAAGTATTCAGACCCCTGACCAATTCTCTCATATTACTGAATTACAAATGGTACATTGAAATTTCGGTCTGTTTGATATTTTATTTTAAAACACTGAAACTCAAAATCAATTATTGTAAGGTGACATTGGTTTTATGTTGGGAAATATTTTTAAGAAAAATAAAAAACTGAAATATCTTGCTTGCATAAGTATTCAACCCGTGCTGTGGAAGCTTCCAGTTTACACCGATGAAAGAAATTGCCCTAACCAGGACACAATTACCTTACCATAGGCCTCCACCTGTGAACCATTAAAGTTGCTGTCAAATTTTGGCATTTGTTATGTAATATAAAAACAGCAAAAAAAAAAAAAAACATCAACACCCCAATAACAATGTACACCCTGTCGAGATGTGCCAGAATTCCCAGCGTTATGCATTCTAGAGTGCTGGGCTGAACACTACTGTATTTCGGATTGTTACTGTGTCATTGATCTAAATGTATACTAATATTTTATTAAATGTCCAGTTTGAACACATTTTCATGAAAAGACACAAAGTGAAACTGGCAGAAACTGTTCTGCTTATTCCACATTTCTTACTTGGATAATGGATAAAATGTTCATCAAATGAAGGGCATATATTTAGGTTATAAAAAACAGTGTATTTAGGTTATAAAATATAAATGTATTTAGATTATAAAAAACACATTTAGATTACAAAAAACAGAATTTCGATTACAAAAATATATATGGAGAGCGCTGTATGTTACATATACTAATACATGCAATCTTTATATGAAAAATATTATAAAATCTGGACAATGTTGTACCAAAGCTGCATATAATTTATATATGAACATATATGTATACACAAAAACCAAATGAAGAAAAATAAGAGGAATATAAGTGTAACATTGCTTTTAAAATATGTAAAATGTAAGTCCTGGGTATGGGTAGTAAGGCTTAAGATAGTGTTTCCCCATTTGGGTTCTATGATCTTTTCATTCACCTAGATTTCACTGCAGAAAGTTTTCTTCCTTTCTAAATTGTGGGTGTATTTCATCTCTGTGCACAATGTCATATGGTGCATTCTGATAGATTACATCTATTGACTAAGGGTTTGTGTAATCTTTGCAAAAACATTCGGCAGAACTTTGTATGGCTTATATTTAAAACAGTGATATGGTGTACAACCTAGATTGGACAAGAGATGTTAGCGTGTTATCTAACATGTGTTAGACAGTGATAACTACCAGGCTTTCTTTTTGCCCCTTCAGTATTTATGTAACTTGTGAGACTATGCTGGTTTTAATAGGTATGGTTTACTGGTGAAGAGATCCAGCACATGTATACTACTTGAACAAAAACTAAATTGAACCCCCCCTTTTACAACACCATGGGCTTGTGTAATGTGTTCTACCAGTATTCATTGACACTGGCACAATGCAGAACTGTTCTGTCATAACCCTGTCTCAGTGGGCTAAACCACAGCGGATGATGATTCAGTGTTTCAAGTAGAACATTTGCAGTTTACTTCATATTACTCAGTTTACCTTAGGAACAAGCATTACTCCTCGTATAAGACCTTCCTTAGAAACTGACAGGTCAGATTTCCCCGTGTGGCTCACTCCACTGGCAATAATCGATCTAAGCTACATAAATGCTAAAAGCGACGCCCATGTTAAATAGTATATAGGCCCGGGTTTCTACTTTCTTAAATTTCAGATTGTGTGCTTTTTAATGTCACATGGAATAGTTTCTCTGTGCCCCCAATAATAAAACTATAAATCTACAATAGTGACAACTCATAGTGGTCTTTATACAGGTGATTGAACATGCATGGGGTATATAAATACACAGGAATCATCAGAGTTCTCACTTAACACAGGTCCTTCCATACAGGGGGTAATTAATACATGCTTGGCGCTATTATGGATTATGAAGTATTGTCATATTATAGATGATGACATACCTACCCAGGGCATACTGTAGAAACTGCATTGACCAAAGAGGACACAGGAAGGGGGATGTGACATTGTGTTGTCTACTAGATGGCACCATAGTGCCTTCTACTTTTAATAATATCTAGTGTCTATAGTGTGGCCTATACATCTATAGCAGCCTATTCACATTGGTCAAAGACCACAAGCCTCCAGTTAACATGGAAAACCCCAGATCTAACCACATGCACACTGAACAATGGGGCCTACGGTTGCAACCATATCACTACAAGGTCTGTATGTCTGGGAATGCGGCTGACCATATGCCACTAGTCAAGCTGCTTCAAAGTCCAAAAGCATTGAGGGGTGCAGAGGAATACATTATCTTCACAGGACAGCACACCACACCCAAAGCGATGACACTTGAAGAAATACAGCAAGACACATCCAAAGACCAGATACTGCAAATTTAACGTTCCTGGATACAAAATGGAAAACGATTGTTGATTGTAATACACCAAATGCTGTTGAGAGTTCATTATGAACTCACTCCATCACCAGCTGACATGCTTCTACGTTGATCTAGAATAGTCATACCTTCAGCACTCTGTCAGTGTTTCCACTAGCCCCTATCAGGGAATTGTGAAAACCAAGAGACTGTTAATAAGGAATGGTTTCCCACAAATGGAAATAGTAAGGCAGTGTCTGGCATGCTACAACACTCAACACATTGAGAATGTCAGAACTACCTGAAAAGGAGAAACTTTACATATAAAGACAATATGAGAATACTCCTGTAGACGCCATCATTCAATGTCTGCCAAACTTGCACACGGTGATATGGTGCTGTGTGGCAAGAAGGAAAACTGACTACCCCTTACAATTCCAAGCCATACGAGGTAATAGATGTGAAGGGATCAGTGGTCTCAGCGGCAAGAAACCGACAACAGAAACGTATGAACATCACATGTGAGGAGAACAATGCTACATCAGACACCGAGGAGAGGAAGAGGAGGAACCAGAGTTTGAATTGACAAAATACCAACACTAGAACCACATGACACTGCAGAAACCAAATTGTTTAGAAAAGACTGGGGAAAAAAAAAAAAAAAAAACACTGAAAAAAATACGTTTAACAAAGTTTACATACCAGCAAGTTTTTCCTGGGACAGAACTGTACATAATTCACATTTTTTCCTTGGTAATGTGTTAGTAAACATCAACAGAAAGTTTGTTAAAGTGAAAAAAAGCTCCAGTTGATGATTTAAAGTAGAAACAGTACTATAGAGCCATCTAGTGGCCATAGTGAAAATACACTAATGCTGTAAATACAGTACAGGTGGTAAATTGCTTCAGGACTAGACACTTTGACGGTTGACAATGGGAACCTGAAATAAAAGAAAAGCAATTGTTATGTGGATAAAGGGGTTGTTTTACTTTTTTAATAATGTATATTTTAGAAACACATACATATATGAAGATTTTAAACAAATGGTATGATTATTATTAAATCAGATAGGCTCTTCAGAATAATCACTTCAATTAACATTACAATTGAAGGCAATTCATTATTGATACATTTCTTATACCCATGAGAACTGTATATGACAAATATATCTGAAAAAAAAAAAAACTGCTCATTAGTATATTAGCCACAGACAGCAAGTCTCAAATGTACTGTAGGAGGCTGTGTGGTCCAGTGGTTAAAGAAACAGGCTTGTAACCAGAAGGTCCCCGGTTCAAATCCCACCTCAGCCACTCACTCACTGTGTGACCCTGAGCAGGTCACTTAACCTCCTTGTGCTCCGTCTTTCGGGTGAGACGTAATTGTAAGTGACTCTGCAGCTGATGCATAGTTCACACACCCTAGTCTCTGTAAGTCGCCTTGGATAAAGGCGTCTGCTAAATAAACTAATAATAATAATAATAATAATAATAATAATAGTTCTCAGGTAGTCTGTATCAACAAACCACCACACATTTGTCACAATTTGACACTGGAACCATTTGAAGGCAGTCCTAAAAAGGGATCAAATGTGTACATCTCAGCACAGCACTGTTCAAACAAGATACTTAAACACAGCACAAAAAAGCCACTCAACTGTGAGCAGATATAGTTATTAACCTCATCTCACCAGCAGGGGTCAGAATCCGTAACTGCAGTTCTTCAACCAACAGAATGACAAATGCATTCCGTGTGCAAGACATTTACTGCATACTGTATCATCTAGTGGAGCAGTGCCCTCTGGTGGATCACGAGTGTCTACCAAATTATGTGGACAAAAACAATGCCAACCAGTGACCACACAATGGCTAAAGGAAAGTGAATATGATTTAAAAAATTGTCTTTATGTTGCGTGGTGTAAAAAAGTATTATTATGAAAAGATACTTTAATGGGATAAGCGTCCAGGGAGATGCAGCATCTTGTTTGTAGGGGAGTTCTGTCAGTTTTTAATGGAAGCAAGGACATTTAAAAATGTGCCTTTAGAAAGTATCTCTCATTTCCACAGGAAGATATCCGAACGAGGTATAATGAAAATCCTGCTTTATAGACTGTACCCTTGTGCTACAAATGCCCAATTTGAAATGCCCACTTCAAATGGCACCTCTCTGCAGCAACCCACCCAAGATTGATGGACAACCTCTGTTCCCTAAGCAAGCCATTGAACCCTGGAGGCAAGGCTCCAGTCTGACAAGGCTCCTCCTGAACTGTGTATGCCTGACATATTGGGGCCACTGAGGCATGATGAGGCAAACTATCCCCAGGAAGTTTTTCTATTTTGATCCTTAAATCTGCAGGAGGGAGCTTTCCTACAGGGTCCCCAGCTAACATGGGCAACTTGCTGCGAGTGGGATTTGAACCATGCTTGCATACTTCACATTGCACTCCAAGAGGCAGTGCTTTTACTAAATGAGCTTGTTTGAGTTCTAACAGAGAATAGACCTTACTGAACCAAATACTACATACATGTACTAACCAGGTCATACTAATATAGGGTGACCATATTTTGTAAACCAAATCCGGGGACACTCAGTTATGGGAGCACAGCAAAGTAGCCAAGACAGAAGTGTGTTTTGCAGAGTGTATCATAAGCAGCTTATTTTAACAGATGCACATATTCATTACAAATATAAAAAAACAAACATGCATATAACCTACAGAAACAACAACACACACTCATAAGAACATAATAAAGTTTACAAACGAGAGGAGGCCATTCAGCCCATCTTGCTTGTTTGGTTGTTAGTAGCTTATTGATCCCAGAATCTCATCAAGCAGCTTCTTGAAGGATCCCAGGGTGTCAGCCTCAACAACATTACTGGGGAGTTGGTTCCAGATCCTCACAATTCTCTATGTAAAAAAGTGCCTCCTATTTTCTGTTCTGAATGCCCCTGTATCTAATCTCCATTTGTGACCCCTGGTCCTTGTTTCTTTTTTCAGGTCAAAAAAGTCACCTGGGTCGACATTGTCAATACCTTTTAGAATTCTGAATGCTTGAATCAGATCACCGCGTAGTCTTCTTTGTTCAAGCCTGAACAGATTCAATTCTTTTAGCCTGTCTGCATACGACATGCCTTTTATTATTATTATTATTATTATTATTATTATTATTATTTATTTCTTAGCAAACGCCCTTATCCAGGGCGACTTACAATTGTTACAAGATATCACATTACTTTTTTACATACAATTACCCATTTATACAGTTGGTTTTTTTTTTTACTGGAGCAATCTAGGTAAAGTACCTTGCTCAAGGGTACAGCAGCAGTGTCCTTCACCGGGGATTAAACCCACGACCCTCCGGTCAAGAGTACAGAGCCCAAACCACTACACACTGCTCTTTGCACTTTTTCTAGAGCAGCAATGTCCTTTTGTAACGAGGTGACCAGAACTGAACACAGTATTCTAGATGAGGTCTTACTAACGCATTGTAAATTTTCAAAAAAAGCAGACATTTTAAAACTTCCCCAAACTAAACAAAACAGGCAATATGCAAGAGCCTACTTCTCCTGCTGCCTCCAACCCAAAGCTAAGTAGCCAGGGTTACACATGGGCATACTGGGAACTGTGGGATATGGGTAACCAGGAGATTCCTGAAAATATAAAATCGAATGATACTGAAATCCTACCGTACATATGCTGTTATGGGTTTTCATGTCATGTCAATTATGTCATTTAAAGTTTTTTTTTTTTTTTTTTTTTAAATCTTTGTATTTTGATGGTTTTTTTTCTTCAACACTGTTTAACACATTTACAACGCACCAAGCAAGAACACTTAAATGCCCATAACTCTGACGTTCGTGAAAAACGGGACAACGAGCCAAAAACAGGATATTAAACTTAAATATTGTACTCTATATTAGAATAAAGGTTTGTACTTACTCCCTAGCCATTCTCGCATGCAGCTGTTTTTTTTTTTCTTTTCATGGGATGCAGTTAGCCTATCTAAACCGAGAACGTTTTTTTATTTATTTTTTTTAAAACTCAAGCCCCCCCCCGACAAATACATAACTACAGTAATGCATTTATTTAAAAAAAAAAAATTAAATAATGTCCTCTTACGTCTAGTACTTCACACTCACTCCAGTGTGTACTGATTTACCGTCAGTTGAAACAAGAGCGGGTCAGCTGAAACAAACTAAACCGATACTAGGCTACAGACAGTAGAATGTCAGTGATATACAAAGAAACTGAGTGGTAGGCATTTCTGTCAATCAACCAACCTACGGTTTAAAAAAAAAAAAAAAAATAATAATAATAATTTAAACGGAGGTTGGACCGTCAACTAAACTCAAAACCTGATTGGTTACTACGAATGTCAGTGATGAATGAAGAACGCGGTTGGATGTAATTTAACGATAGGAACATGGATATTTCTCTCTGACGCATTTACATTAGACCAATGTGAGAAATGAATAGTACGTTTATTCGGGGACGAGCTTCGTGAACCGGGGACTATGGTCACCCTATTCTAATAGTTAATTTGCTTTAAAATTCTGTTGACGACTGAGGAAAATAAATTAAATGCAGGCCTACACTGCACATAATCTATCTTAAGTCACAATTATATATATATCATATTGCCTTTTAAATTGAATGGCCTTTATTATAGTTTTTTTTCAGCATTATATTATTTCAGTTCTACGGTGGTTACATACGTGGGTCGTCGCTGAATAATGAGGCAGACAGAGCGTTGGGTATTCAGGCCGCACAGGTGCGCAGATTATAACAACACAAGTACTGCCACTAGCGTACCAGCAATGGTAGTCCTAGTGTCAGATTTAATTAAAAAATAAATAAATCTAAAAATAAACGTTTGCAACACAAATGGCAAGCACTAGTAACTAGTAGTACTACAAATAACGTCCTGCTCCAGGAACCTACTACACTACCCAAACCTCTCTATACTGTTTGGGATCAATATCCCGTAAACTAACCAACCTTCTTCTGGGCTCCCGCAGTCCCGGCATCCGCACGGCGATTCCAGCCTCTTCAAATGGCCTTTTCAAAGTCCTCGGCTGGGTAATGCCTTCACGAGCACCGTCTTAGAGTGGAAGGGTTTTGTGTAGTAGTTCTCTCCATGTAGACGCTCTCCTCCTCGCTGTCAACACAGAAAGCTTTCATTCAGTGCCCTTCTGTATGGTTATGGCCGTGCAGTAGCCTCAGGCACGCCCCTCAGCCAATCTGGACCTCCCTATCAGCTCACAGCCGGGCGAGCCTACCTGCTCAATTAGTTGCCCAGCAGCGCGTCTCCTGTTCCGTGTCCCAGCTGCACACATCTGCACAATAACTAGCGACAGGACTCTCCCTGCCACAGTACATCATGCTGGTCTTTGCAAACAACTGATCTGAAGCACTTACATGACCCTAGTGGTCAGACTTGAATTTGGAAAAATTCTAAATACCATACAATCCACCATGTCTGCTGAGATTAAATATTCTACATTATCAGATGGTTTCACAGACCCCAATTAACACTAATCCTAGACTACCTAAGGGAATGCTAGACAGCGAGATACTATGATAGTTTCTGTAAATTGCCTTGGATAAAGGCGTCTGCTAAATAAACAAATAATAATAATAATAATAATAATAATAATAATAATAATAATAATAATAATAATAATAATAATAATAATAATGCTAACCGGGGTCTGTAGAACCTGTAGTTAATGATTTGGTGTGTACCTCGTTACACGTTAAATCAGCCTGGGTGCCAGTTAGAAGAGCCATGGGGTTAATTGGAATGTGCTCTGGACTGTGGGTTCCACTAGTTCAGGGCAGGACAATTTATAAGGTGTACATCTGGGGGAGAACAAATGGTACTACAGCTGCCCTTATAAAAGTTTACTACAGTATTTTTGCATGATATTTTTCCAGTTTTCCCATGGTTATATGAAACACTTTCCATAGTTTACCCTGGTTTGTCATGTTTCTTAATATGCTTTACCATACTTCTCTGTGCTTTACAATGTTTACCTATGCTTACCATGCTTTCACTCTGCTGTATTACTCTTTGCTATGCTTTTACTGTGCTAAATGTTTATAAGGGAGTGCAAGCTGGTCACCTCTTGTAACAGTAACTCACATGTATAAGCCAGGAGGCAGCTGTCTTGTTTTGTACTGTATTTTTTAAAATTTTTATTTTATATTTGTTAAACGCTTGTAAAATTAGTGATTTAATGTAAGGAACTCTAAAGCAGGGACGGACGATCATAAGGACATAGTGCCCAGCTAGTGCAAACATTTTAAAAGGAGGGATTCTATCAGTCATAACAAACATACATTTCTAATGACAACCTGTCAAACACCTTCAATAAACAAAATGAACGTGCCTACTGAGTAAACACACCAGATGCTTGGTAAAATGCTAAATACCTGCCTTTCTTTTATAAAGACAGTTGCTTGTGCAAAGGCCATGGTCATTCATGTTTGGGGGGCAACCCAAATTGCATGAATTTCTACTCCTATCCAGCAGATGGAGTCACACTTCTGTTTGAAACTAGTATCAGTGTAAGAAAAAATGTAAAAGGTCAATACATGACCTCCACCTCCCAAATAGTGTACTCATAAGGGCTGTGCCACTCCAATATATTATAAAATGCAGCCAAAGAACCAAAAATGTAATGTAAATGAAATTGTGTTTTATAACATAAAAACACAATTAGTGTGTGTGTGTGTGTGTGTATAAAATGTCACCATATGCCCCACCCACTTAATGTATTAAGTGCTTTACAATAAATGAATAAACATTTAAATGAACATAGTGCTTCCTGGGTGTGTCTTTACTAAAAAAAAAAAAAAAAAAAGTAAAGATAAGAGGTTCCTTGAGTGCCACATAACAAATCAATCAGCTCTATGGGACTATTTAAAAGAGCACTCCCCTGAAGGGCCAAACATTTTGCATGCTCAGAAATGCAAATAAGACATTTTTAATAGAATTTAAACAGTAAGTAGCAGGGTTCCAATAAATATAGCGTACCCATGTGTTGCTACAACTGTTTAAGTCTGTTTCAAAGCTCTTTTCAAAATGTCCGCTCTAGGGCACTGGGGTTTGAGATCTGTCCTCCAAATCACTACAGGAAGAGCGATTTAAAAAAATAATAAAAATAAAATAAAAACATATAAGTGCTCTGGCTTTTCTGTTCTTTACCAAATCATGGATCTTTATTGCTGTGCTACCTGTTTGACAATGTGGGCAATAATACTATCAGGGCACTAGAGCGGACATTTTGAAAAGAGCTTTGAAACAGACTTTAAAGTTATAAGTATAAAAGGTTGTTAGGATGTTAACAATGAAAAAACAAATTACAGGGACGTTATTTAAATAGTTGTAGCAACATGCAGGGACGTGTAACGTTATATTTTCCGGAACCCCACTACTTACTCTTTAAGGCAGAGGTAGCGATGAACACACAAACAGATACAGATGTACTTAAAGGGTAAAACCTGTTTACTGTGGTATAATAGGATTACAAGCTTGGCAAAATGCATTCAAATGCAGCATTATAACATACTTGGGAAAGCATGGTAAAGCATTATATGAGGAGTTAAAGCCCTTGCAAGCTTATTATCACTGAGTGGAGTGCGAAACAGTCCTTAATAATACAGAAAAACACAAAAAGGAAAAGCACCAGAATGATTGATTGTTATTTAAAGAGAAGCATGGCCCAGTGTGTTCCTTTAAAAAATCCTACCACTCATTTTTAATGTACATTTTAAGCTCACAACCCCAAATATGAATTAACCAGACAGCTCTCTGAGAACTCACTGAGAAGACACACTGAGCAACAATGCAGAATGACTGTGAGACATTTGCATTTTATTTTATTATATAAAAAAAGGTTTATGCAATGGTGACTATAAATACTGGTCAATGTGGTACCAGTACTGGCATTATTGCAGAAACCCAGTGTTTTAGAACAGCACATCTCTCACCTAGTTGTTCTGTATTATTAAAATGGTTAACAAATTACTTGTGGGCCACATTTTTCATAAAAATGTTTTGCATGTACTTGAAGATAGGACAGTTATTTAGAGCTACCAATTTTTATTGAGGGCACTTGATCAGAGTGAGATAAATGGATAATCAATGCTCCACTTCCAGTTGTTCTGGGGATTGTGTGCTGCATTTTCTATGGGAAACCAGTGCCACTGCAGAACTGTCATAGTTACCCCCTATGGCTCTATGCAACAAAATAAGGGTTTCTGTTATTCTTTGACAGTCAATAAATTCCCCAGAATTCCCCACTGACCAAAGAACTTGGCTCAGAGCTCTAGTAATGCAGACATCACAGATCCAGCAATACAGAGGATTAGACTTTAAAGTGCAGGCTAATCAATGAGAAATATGACGCTTGCACTATTGTCACTTTGAGGAGCGTTGTATTGAAATCGTTTGGAGACTAGGTTTTGAACTGTTAAAACTACAGTAAACATTTGAAGTAATTATAGTCTGGTTCCCTTGCCTTTGTTAGCTGCTCTTTCATAAGTTTCAATATTCTGCTGATATTTCATATTGGATTTCATATTTCATACTGTAATGCCCTTGTTCTGAAATCTTATTTTGCACCCTTATACTATCATTAGCTTCGTTATTTTTAGTAGTGTCAGTACTTGATGAATGGCGAGTCAGCAGTGTTAGTGTAGGAGGCTGTGTGGTCCAGTGGTTAAAGAAAAGGGCTTGTAACCAGGAGGTCCCCAGTTCAAATCACCCCTCAGCCACTGACTCATTGTGTGACCTTGAGCAAGTCACTTAACCTCCTTGTGCTCTGTCTTTCGGGTGAGACGTAATTGTAACTCTGCAGCTGATGCATAGTTCACACACCCTAGTCGCTGTAAGTCGCTTTGGATAAAGGCGTCTGCTAAATAAACAAATAATAATAATAGTCAGTTTAAAAAAACACTTTATTAAAATCTATTTATCTACAATGGCAAAATATATATGTTTTAGGTGTTGGACTTGTAATGAAATCTCCCCTTGGTCCGGGTAGCAGGAGAGGGTCCATAGCACTTGAGAGCGGAGTCCTTGAAGATGGCAGGCAGGCTGTGGAGCTGGACAGGACGCTTAGTGGAAGAATAACATCATCTGGAGGCACAACAGCAGCAGCTTTGTTACTGTTATTTGAGTGTACAGGGTGAATCAGGTTCCTGTTAGAATGATACATTATATTATATCAATATTTTATGCCTTCAGACACTAGGAAAAAGTTCCCACTTCCACAGCTCATGTCATTAAAAAGGGTGGAGCTGAAATACATAAACTCTTAAAAGGGCCGCATCCTGCTACCCGTAGAATCGTTACATATTAATCAGCAACACACAACAAGCCTTTACTGAAGTATCAATGGTATATATATGGGGCCCCTTATGCTAACATATAGTTATCAGACAGCCAACATCTTGTACCCATTTCTACAGATGGGTGGGGCCGAGACACAATGGGTCAAGTCATTACCTTGGCATTGCTGTATTCTATAATAAATGCTTCAATTTACTATAGAAATTTACTGCACAGTGCAGTAAATATAGAACAATACTGTAGTTAACTGTGGTTAATGCATTAAAAAATACAACAGTAAGCTTCTGAATACTGTTATAAAAAAAAAGCAAAACTGCAGTAAATGGGTATGCTACATTTGCATTATTTACCACAGTTACTTTAACTCCTGTAAGTTCTGAAATGTTGTGTTGAATCACAGTGAGTATTGTAAATACCAGAGAACACTAAATCTCCTTGAAATTAAATCATTTAGATAATTTGGAATAATTTAGAATAACTGCCTCGAAGTATGTCACAGTAAAAACAATATTAAAATCAGTTTAAGGAACACTATTAAATACAGTGGAATACTTCATAATACTATAATCTTTCATTACTATAACACATTCAGTAATGCTCAATTTAGAAATACTTGTAATGTTTTTTTTTAATTACGGTTTTGGAATTTTGTTACATGACTGTGGGATGCTGCAGCTTTATATAATATAAATGCGACATTTACACACTGATCACTTCTTTAATAATTAAATTAACCTTAGAGTCTAGATGTTGTGCTTCTCTATTTATGCGACTGGTAAACGAAGGAGCGGGAACATTGTGTTAAACTGGAGCTCAGGAGCCAAGTGCCTTTCACAGCTCTGAGGCAGTCAAGAGTAATTCACAATGAATCAACGTGGCGTTGGCCTGAGTTACTGAGAGTGAAACTGAATGTCTTGGTAAGAGGGCTGACGACATTCCTCTCTTTATCTCAACGCCTGCGAGTTGTCTTGAAATAGCTGCTGCAATCGATTTGCTGGAAGAGAACCAATAACATTTCATCTGTGAGATTTACAAAGATGGAGAGGCAGGCCTGATCACTTTTTAAAAGACGAATGGAAACTTTGCCCCCATTATTTTCTGAAAGAAGCTATGGGAGAATGATGTAAACAGACACACATGAATCTCTGTCATTCACTCTCATTGGGATGACAATTCCTTTTATCCAGCAATTAAACCACAAGACAGCAGCATTTGACGGCATAGCGGCAGCAGCCTTATTAAAAAAAGACCTTAAAACAAGGAAACAACCAAATCCCTTATTTTATAAAAGCAATAAACGATAACGCATTGAGTATACTGTGGAAACGACAGTCTCGTTTTACTAGTATAAAATCCATTTGGAGGACTGTCATATGCTTGGGCACTCAATGCATCTCTTAAATGTAAAATGTGATAGAGAGGCACTTAAGCTTTAAAGCAGTATACTGTATTCAGAGGAGTTTGCTGTGTCAGTGTTCTTAGATAACAGGCAAGCAGCACCCAGTGTACCAGTAAAAAAAAAAATCTTTATTAACATTTATAGCACGCTTCGCCCCCCCACTTCAGTCGTTTGCTTGGACAGCTGTAGATATTTGAAACCCAAGGAGGGATTTATGGATTTCATTCAACTGTAAATAGATCTACCTACCTAAATCACTAAAAAATATTTAGCAAGATCAGTACACCATAAGGGTGTTCAAGTGCCTCTCGAAGTGAATAAGTCATAGCAGCAACAAACAAGAATACCCTCCAGTTGTAACATTTTATTAAATTCACAGCACAAGTTATTCTGTGACATAAACATTTCTGCATGTCATACACAGATTTCTATCTCACTCATGCCATGGGTACAACATACTATAGCAAGACGTCGGTGGTGGTGGAGAGTAACGCAGACAAGTGCTAAACTCCAACTTAAGCTTTATTAAAGAAGCCAAAACAATACAAGTTCAATAACAGGAACAACGCTCTTTTTATATGGTCCAAATACATCCCCTGGGCAGCTCAAAAGAGGGCTCCTTATAGCTCTGGGGTCCCCAAACCTAAATCAACAGTAACATCCCCTCGAGACAACATCCCCAAATTGGTCAGTGCCATACACACAGTTTCAATCAGAACACCTTTATTTTACAGAAGTCTTTCAATTCATAGCGCCTTACTTTTATAGCAGTCTCTTAATTCATAGGGCCTCGCCACTGCACTGCACCCTCCTTAGTTCTTTTTGCCTCGATAAGAAAAGACTCAGTCAGCACAGTCCCTAAAATGAAAGGGCAGTTATCGATGATGGTGTGGCCGAGAACCTGAAGCTGCAGTGCTGGTCTGGCTTCCCCTGTTGGTCTGGGTTCCCCTGCTGGTCTGGCTGGCAGTCCATGTTGAAAACGTGGAGGTTCGGTCGTGATGGGAGGTCTTCCTGGGCCAGCACAACAACACACTGTCCCCGGGATCCTGGTCGCTGTGATGATGAGCTGATGGTGCTGTCTCGCAGTGGAGTCGGATCTCTGTCACTCTAGTGCAGCAGCCGTGGAGGCAGGTCCGACTTCTGCAGTCTCGTCAGTGGGCTGGTGCTGGTTGCAATTCTCCCGATAAGCAGCGAGCCGGTCGCAGTGCAGCACTAGCTTCTGGCCTGGCAGTGGCATCTGCACCGGTACATCACCTTGCCAAACTGCTCCAAAATTAGGCAGGGTCCCACCCAAGGCTATCTAGCTTGGGACATTGTCCTTTCTTATGCTTGTGCCCACAGACCCAGATATGCTCTCCAGCTGTGAAGTCCCGGTCATGTTCTTAGAGATCATAGTAGCACCTCTGAAGCTGGTCTCGAGCAAACCTATGAGCATGGTCCAGCTGATCTTGCAGGCGCCTGGCGTAATAGAGTCCGGGGACCATTGAATGTGGGGGGCAGCCAAACACGACTCATCACATTGCCTCCATGTTCTGGCAACAACGGCCCCAGTAGTACCACTGCCGAAACTGCCAAAGCGTTTTGGTGACTCTGAAGTGTTTAGTCCCAGCGTGCCATGGTTGGCCTGCAGCACAGCCAGCTTCAAGGAGCCATTTCTCCTGGTTCTTACCATTGCCTTTGGAGTATGCCATCACGGGTTGCCAGACTGCTCCACTGAGCCCACAGTCACTTTGTTGCCTCTGACTGCAAGGCTATCTCCTCCTAGGGGCCCTCCGGCAATCCTCCAGCCACTTCAGCACAGGCACCAGGTCCAGGTCTCACTCCTGCTTTCTCCGCCACTCCTCATGGAAAACACGGACAGTTCCCTGTATGCCGTGAGTCATGTTATTGAGAGATCTGCTGTAGTAAGCCACCACACACCGCAAGTGCATTCCATGGGCTGTTAGATGGCTCAATGAGCTCTGCCTCCCGCTCTCCGTAAGGATCTGCGGGCAGGGACGCAGCTTAATGGGAACAGCATTTCCGGTATCGATGGACCGCTGCACCAGATCTGTGTCTGGCCTGCCTCCTGTAATTTGGCTGCAAAGATGTCTTCAAACTTTATCAGCAGCTTCCACAGCTGGTCCCGCTACTCCGGGCTAAGCCCCTCACAGCTCTGGCTCCAAACTCTTTTCATCGTCTCACGAGTCATGGTCTGGGCAGGGCTGTCATGTCATGGGATCCCCCTGGTGATGTGGTGAGTGGTCTGGGGAAGGCTGGCTGGTTTCCCCAAGGATATTAGTGCAAGAGTCAGATCTTCTGTGAAGCTGAGACTTCCTTTTTTGTAAGTCCAATAAGACACCAGCCTGTTTAAAAAAAATATATAGGATCTTACTTTTACATCACTCTTAATTCATAGCACCTTTCTGCTACAGTACTTTATAGTAACATTTTTAAATCATGTTTTACCAATAAAAAGGTAATCACATCTCAAAAGCCTTCTCAAACAGAATAATTAAATTAATGTTTATTAGCAGACATTGGTCAGAAAGTAATGGAATGGAATCAAAGTAATCTTTTTTTAAGTGATACAGAACATTGTGTCTTTGCTACAGTTTTATAATCTCATTCCTTTTTTTTTTTACTTCCTTGTGACAGCTGCTGAAATGACACAATTCAATCCCATGACCTTCACACTGGGTTAAATGATCATCTGTGGCTGGGGAAGGGAACCAGGTCCTGCAATGAGGGAAATCCCTGAAAGAACAAGGAAGGTTTTGCACTGCCTGAATGAGTTGTCATGGAATCAAAAAGGACGATTTGGGAGTGCTGGGATATGAATTCCACCAAAGCTTACTGTGTAACATTTCTGTTCTCCTGATTAACAGTATAACTGTGAGCCTCTTGCAGAGTGCTTCTGTTACTGAGGTACAGGGATTGATGTTGGTTGGTGAGTTAAGGGGCTGAGTTTGAACCAAGAATCTCCTGCCTCCCAGTCCTCAACTTTAACCACTAGGTCTCCTTCCCTAGTTGGATAACAGTTTACAAAACTGGTTTGTATCATAAACCTAGAGGCAGATTACATATAAATGGAAAGTTTGTTTCTGGAAAGGGATGTATCATGAATTAATTAAAATTCTGTCAGACATAATATTTATTCCTATGTAATTACTGCAGATGCTGTGGCACACTACTAATTGGAAATCATAAAATTGATTTATATCAGCCTACTTTACAGTGCTAGGCACACACTGCTTGCAGAAAAGCATCATGTGTTTCTATAAATAGCTACAGATGAATGTACCCTTTAGGTACCTAAATTAAGCCCCCATTGTCAACGATACAGTAGCTTCTATATTTTATTGATTACAGTTATAAACTTCTTAGACACATTTCATCAAGTGAAAATAGGGCACTGTGGGAGGGTAGTGGGTGGAGCTTTAGGGAAGGACCAGAAATGACAGCACACATGAGCCAGAAGTGTTGTTTAGTCCTTGGAGCCCTGTACCATCAATGGTAACAGGCAGGATTTTATTTTAACACACAAAAATAGAACAGTCCAGCATTGCAGAAAAAAAACAAGAAAACCACCTGGAATACCAGCAATGGTAAACTCAGGTTTCAAAATAAAAAGAATAAACAAAAACGTCTCGTTACAAAACAACAACAAAGGAAGCACTGGGTTTCTCCGTGCTACTGCAGTGGGTTTCCTCTCACCGCCTCTTGGCTCCCTTCCACAGATTACTGGCTTTTCCTGGGCTTTTCTCACTGCGGCAATCCACCAAAGTTTCCAGCTTCTGTGAATTACAGCAGTTTAATAAAAACAAAACAACAAAGCACAACGCATGTT
Source organism: Acipenser ruthenus (assembly GCF_902713425.1). NCBI lineage: Eukaryota > Metazoa > Chordata > Actinopteri > Acipenseriformes > Acipenseridae > Acipenser > Acipenser ruthenus. Next base: position 69,486,787 of record NC_081190.1, on the reverse strand, counting down.
TTCAGTTCAGAACAGGGAGCCGAATGGCAAAACCATACTGCTTAAATACTGCCAAGTCCCGCCCTGCAATCAGCACGCTGCCTCACGTCAGCCAATCGACGAGAACAGCACAGCTGATTGCAATGATGGGACCTGACGGCGCATGGTTCCACCTTGGTCCAAGAAGGCCGCCTGACCCGGAACTTCCTGTATGGTCAGAGTTCAGCCTCCTGACCCAATCACGGTCAACCCTACACAGCGCTGCCGGTGGTCGGGAGGGCGAATTACGACACCATTATGAAATCGCTGGTGTCAGTACAGAACGTGCTGCTTTATTTTCATGACGATGCTGCAGAACAGTTTATAAAGGGCAGCAGAGGCTATAATAAAACATCTGGAAAACAGCAAGTACTGTGGAACTCAAGGACGTTTCCTGCACTAGAATAAAGGAGACGAGATCAAGTTGAAGAAGTTGATGTTTAATGTCCAAGGAATGTTTTTCCCACAACCCAAGTCACATGAGCTCATTGTATGTCTAACAACACCCCCTCCCCCTCATATAAAAAAATATGCCATCACGAGAATTTCCAGTGGTGATAAAAACAATATTTAAACAAAAGTACTTGTGAGTGTGATCTGCACAAACTGCAATAGCTGTTAACACGACACTTCTAAAGGGGCTGGACCTTCTAGTCTGTTTTGAACCGTTAAATATTTGTGTCTCTATTTGTATTTGTGCTCGCACCATTGAGATGCTCATGTGCTGCCCCTGCCAGCACAAAGTGAATAAACTAAACATAAAAACCCCTTTAACAAAACGAGACATGACATCTACCAGAGCTTTTCCTTGTATTTTCATTATTTCTTAAGAATTAAATATTTAATCAATTTCCAGAGAAAGACTCCTGAGTAATAATAATTTAAATCCAAAAAAAAGATTAAGCAGCAGGGTTCCGAAAAATATAGTTATTCTCATGTGTTGCTAACTGTTTAAATAATGGACATGTAATTATTATTATTATTATTATTATTATTATTATTATTATTATTATTATTATTTATTTATTTCTTAGCAGACACCCTTACCCAGGGTGACTTACAGTTGCATACAAGAAATACATATCAAGAATTACAGCACAATTAAGAGCAAGATACAAAATACAATGACTTAATTCTTAATAAGAGCAAATACAAAACACAGTACGATTTGATATCGGGGCAGTTCAAGAGCAGATAACAGTGTTGATAGTTACATCAGAGTTAGATACGAGTGCAAGTGGAATAGGAAATACTACAGATTGGGTTAAGTGCAGGATTAAATACAGTAAAATAGGGAGCAGATAACTTAAAAAGTGCATTAAAGGCAGAGTGCTAAATTATCCAGAAGGGAAGAGTTGAGTTTTACAGGTGTTGTCTGAAGAGGTGTGTCTTGAGGAGGTGTCGGAAGGTGGTCGGGGACTGGGCAGTCCTGACATCCATAGGAAGGTCGTTCCACCACTGCGGGGCGAGGGTGGAGAAGGAGCGGGCTCTGGAGGCAATTGTTAACATCCTGACAATTTGTTACACTTAGAACTTTAAATTCAGCTTCAAAGCTCTTTTCAAAATGGCTGCTCTAGTGCACTGGGGTTTCAGATCTGTCCTCTAAATCACTGCAGGAAAAAAACAACAACATAAAAACAAGTGCTCTGGCTTTTCTGTTCCGTACCACATCATGGATCGTTATTGCCGTGTTACCTGTTTGACCAGTGGTGTAGTGGTAAATAAAAAAGTGGGTAAACACCTGTTTGGTAGAGTTGAACAGATAGATTGAACAGATAAACATGAACAGAAACATTGTTATTGACCCTCAGCCAACCAGAGCCGCCCCCCCTCCCCCCTACACAGTTATTTCCCTTGTGAGGTGCTGTTCACATGAAAAGTCACAGACCCAATGGTGTGCTTCACATGAACAGTTCTATGAGCGTCCTTTCACGGAACAGTTCTATGAGCATCCTTTCACGGGCTAGGATAAAGGCTATCAGCACGGCCCTGCAGGTCCAGAGTGCCTAACAGCGAACATTAACGGAACATAAACAACCAATCACAGAACACTCACACACACAATGAGAAAACTACTATCCAACAATATTGTGTTTGTCAGTGACCAGGCAGCCAATGTTCAAGTCGCTTTAGACCAATGGTCACATGTGACAGAAAGACAATGATTCTTGGTGGTAAATCTCCCTCCCGACCTGTGCTGTGGCCTGACACTTAGTTCTGAGGATCAAAAGGAAGTCGGTCATGTATTATTATTATTATTATTATTATTATTTATTTCTTAGCAGACGCCCTTATCCAGGGCGACTTACAATCGCAAGCAAATACATTCAAGTGTTACAATACAAGTAATACAATAAGAGCAAGAATGTAGAAAAGAGACAGATCTTCGGAACACTAACTCATTGACCCGGAAGGGAAATGATGTGGCAACCGCTTCTCCAATCCGCGGTGGGCGGGACCAAGTATGTTATCCCAGGGAGGGTCCAATCGGCAGCTCTGGTATAGAGAGCTCAGCGATACCTACCCAATGGGCAGGCATATCCCATACATAATGTTCATTGGTGGTCGTCGTTGATTCCGTGAAAGCGGCGAGCCAGCTTTCAGCACGAATGCAAGGGAAATACAATCGACTCGATTCGACTCGAGAAGCTCTTTTCTATCAACACGCTCAGCTCAACACAGAGGTCTTACCGTACCGTCTTGAGAAGGAAAAAGAGAAATTACTTCCTCAGGATGATGGTTTTAATCCCTCGGTGGGCGGGACCGAGTGCATCATCCCAGGAAGGGGCCTATCGGCAGCTCTGGTATAGAGAGCTCAGCAATTAAAAAAGCGGCTGTACAGCGCATGGAAATCTGAAGAATTACTGAGCAGTCAACGTTCACATGTGCAACCAATCACAGAGAATTGTGGGCGGGTTTATCCACTGACTGCTGCTAAAACTAACGTGGCTATCCTCGTCTGAATCATCACTCTGGCTGTGTGAAGAGGTTAGACTACTGTAGTCTAACAATAACAACTCATACAGGTACAACTGTATTGTGTTGGAATTATTCTCTTCATCCATGATATTTCTATATCTGCTTGCAAACGCTTCATGTGTGCGGCAATTGCGGAAATGAACACTGTCGTGTCACATTACCTTGACATGTTTACAATGCATTGCACTGAAGCGTGTCGTGGTTTGAACACTTTGTGCATTAAAATAGCCCATCACAATAATAGGGGGAGTTTTACAATGTGACAAAAGTATTTGGAAACATATTTTCTATTGAAATAAGTCTATATTCACTTTCAGTTCATCACAGGTACTTTCTAAGAAACGTCTGTTCGTGAATAATACAAAATAATTTATGAACTAGTTATTTTAACATTTGTGAAATTCATATTTTACAAGTTTCAGAACATTTTTCTATTTCTTTATGTATACATGTTATGTTGTTTTTAGCAATAATGAAATACAATAGTTTCAGGTCTCCTGGTGCCAATTTAATTTATTTAAAAAAATATTTGCATTGATAGTTGAGTCCTGTATATGATTAAAATAGTTTAAAACAAATACAAAAAAAGAACCACGTCCTCGTTTCATTTGACCTTTCTGTAAAAAATATGTAAGGCATCTATTTTTAATTTGGTGACCCCGTATTTTTATTATCTTCCAAATCTTAAGAAGAAAATAGAGACAATGGAGTACTCATTTAAGATTAATGCTATCTGTTGCATAGGTGTGAAAGCTCTATAAAGTATTTTGTAAGTATTTTACTTTATCACAGCTTAATAGAAGCAAGTTTAATAGAAGAAAAACAATGATCCAATCAAAAACTGCAATAGAAAACATATACAGAGCAAATACCATGTCATATTAAATGGTAAGAAATTCAATACTTTGAAAAAAATAGATTCTATGAAGTAACTGTTTAATAAATAGAAATATTGAGATATGCAATGTTTTCATACAGGAAGGGCCAGGTTTGCAGACTGGACACTGGAAGATAGCACAGAGATAGAGATTGAGCGAGGTGGAAAGTGGAAATAAAAGAGAGAAGCAGTTGTTCAGCAGAAAAGGGACTAGATTTGCAGCAGTAATCAGCAATAAAATAGAATCTGAGAATTTGATATTATTGAATTGCTGCTGTGTAATATAATGACTACCTGTTGTGTAGAAATTACATTACACATCTCTGAGTCCATGAGTCTCTGCATTCACTTTCAATATGATATTAGATCAAACATTGCCAAAGTGAAAATAAAAACCCGAGATCTTCCCCCTAGCTTGGAAGTTGGAAGTTATTCACAATATTTCCATACTGTTCCAGTTTAAGGATTTAAAAATCTGGTCACCTTAATTATAAATCAAAATTCACAACACACCCTATTATTGAAAATTCTATTGGATATATCATTTATGTGTTTCTGTATGTAATTAAGCCTGTTCTTAATTAACCACTTTAATCAAAACAATGAAACAATGAATTATCGGCAGGCTTTAATGTAAAGGCATAAAACACAGTGACATTTAAGTTATGCAGTTTTTCTCATTGCTCTTATTTTAAGAAGGTGTTGAAAGGTACTGTTTCTCACTTATCAAAAAAACAAGATACTCGTCTAGAAATCATTTGGTATTGTTGTATATTTGCCTAATAGTTTCTCAGACAAAGGATACATTGTAGAAATCTAAAACACAGAGGATATAAAATGGATGCCAGTGGGATATGTAAACTTGTAATCTTTTAATTTCAACAGGTTGAGTAGATTAGACTGTCTCTTCCTCGTAGAATGATTCATCTTCCTTCTACTGGAATATTTAGACTTGTTGAAGGGTGTATATGTTTGCTGGTTTTCCACATCTTGCCTGCTTTAACTGATATCCCATTTTAAAGACTAAAAAAGAACTGAGCACATATTCTGTGTATTAATATTCTACATGCAACTACATAAAGACAGTGAAAAGTCAATGCACAACATTTAATAAATAACCCAACTGTCAATAATGTTTCATGTGTTGTAAAGGAAAGCTATCCTCTTTATTTATTTTTTCTAGATTCCACTACAGGGTTATTCATAAAAAACATCTTATATATATATAAACAACTCTGCCATTGGCCTGGCACTGTGTATTTTTGTATTCAGTTAGCTAGCACAATTTCAAGCATGTATTTTATCATGCAATTCCTGTAGTTTCTGGCGTAATGCTAGGATGTCAAGTCCAAAGAACGGGGAGGCCACTTATTATCCAAATAGGTATGATAAAGCTATGTTCTGTAATAATGTTTTTATAATGATGAGTTATTTATGAAGTAACCTGTATATATTTTAACCCACTAATTTGATACAGTACTATTGTACGTTATAGTCTAGACTAGAGGGAAAATGTACGGCTCATCTACAGTGCCTTGAAAAAGTATTTGCCCCGTCTGATTTTCTGCATTTTTGCATATTTTTGACACTGAATGTTATCAGATCTTCAACCAAAACCTAATATTAGATAAAAGGGACCCTGAGTGAACAAATAACACAAACAATTGATACATATTTCATTTATTTATTAATTAAAGAAAGTTATGCAACACCCAATGCCCCCGTGTGAAAAAGTAATCGCCCCCTTAGACTCAATAACTGGTTACGCCACCTTTGGCAGCAATAACTGCAACCAAACGCTTCCTGTAGTTATTGATTAGTCTCTCACAGCGCCATGGAGGAATTTTGGCCCACTCCTCCATGCAGAACTGCTTCAACTCAGTCACATTTGTGGGTTTTCGAGCATGAACTACTCGTTTCAGGTCCTGCCACAACATCTCAATGGGGTTTAGGTCTGGACTTTGACTAGGCCATTCCAAAACTTTAAATTTCTTGTTCTTCAACCATTCTGATGTAGACTTGCTTGTGTGTTTCAGATCATTGTCTTGCTGCATGACCCAGCTGCGATTCAGCTTCAGCTCACGGACGGATGGCCTGACATTCTCCTGTAGAATTCTCTGATACAGAGCAGAATTCATGGTTCCTTCAATGATGGCAAGGCGTCCAGGTCCTGATGCAGCAAAGCATCCCCAAACCATGACACTACCACCACCATGCTTGCCCGTTGGTATGAGGTTCTTACTGTGGAATGCAGTGTTTGGTTTTCGCCAGACATAATGGGGCCCATGTCGGCCAAAAAGTTCCACTTTTGACTCATCTGTCCTTAGAACATTGTTCCAGAACTCTTGAGGATCATCCAGGTGCTTTTTGGAAAACTTGAGATGAGCAATCATGTTCTTCTTAGTGAGCAATGGTTTCCGCCTTGCTACTCTGCCATGAATCCCATTTTTGCCCAGTATCTTTCTGATGGTGGAGTCATGATCACTGACCTTAACCGAGGCGAGAGATGCCTGCAGATCCCTGGATGTTGTTCTAGGGTTCTTTGTGACTTTCTGGACGATTTTACACCTTGCTCTTGGAGAGATTTTGGCAGGACAGCCACTCCTGGGAAGATTCACTACTGTCCCAAACTTTCTCCATTTGGACAATATGGCTCTGACTGTGGTTCGGTGGAGCACCAGATATCTTATTCCGATTTAGTTATCTGGAAATGCATTTTACATATCTCATTTAAAACTCAATTTAAAGATATCTGGAAATAATTTTCAGATAGCTCTAAATGGTTTCCAGATGTCTCAAAATATTTAATTTGAGATATGTCTAAATGATAATTTGGCCTGCCATAAAATACAATACTGGATTCATATAAAAAAAAAAATATATGGCACTGTTGTGCTGTAAAGAGTAGATTAAACAATAGTCTTCCATAGTATTGGACATTTTTAAGCAGTTTCTGGTCTGTCAATATTTCAATTTATATGAAAGATTAAAGAGTAAGTAGTGGGGTTCCGAAAAAATATAGTGTTACACGTCCCCACATGTTGCTACATCTGTTTAAATAACGTACCTGTAATTTTTCTTTTCATTGTTAACATCAAGACAACTTTTTATAACTTTAAAGTCTGTTTCAAAGCTCTTTTCAAAATGTCCGCTCTAGTGCACTGATAGTGTAAGGATTATTGCTCACATTGTCAAACAGGTAACAGAGCAATAACGATCCATAATGTGGTGCAGAACAGAAAAGCCAGAGAACTTGTTACTTGTTTTTTAATCGCTTGCAGTGAGTTAGAGGATAGATCTCAAACCCCAGTGCACTAGAGCAGACATTTTGAATACAGCTTTAAAACAGACTTTAAAGTTGTGTGTAAAACATTATCAGGATGTTAACAATGAAAAGAAAAATCACAGCTACGTTATTTAAAACAGTTGTAGCACCACTTGGGGATGTGTAACGCTATATTTTTCGGAACCTCGCTACTTACTCTTTAACATTGGACAAATGAAGACGTTACAAAATTTAAAATATGTTAGTCTGCATGTAGTAACTCATTATGTAGGTATAAGAATTAGGGACTCCATTAAATTTTTCCCCTGGGAAACAGAGCAAATGTTCAGCAATGCTAACTTAGATTTCCTTAACACTTCACACAAAAAGGTACTTGCCGGGAACTATGTTTTATTATCATGTTAGCCTTGTGAATCTTAACCTTAATACTCCACAGCCAGTACAATCCGCATTTCTTTCAAATCGACCTTGCCTTTCACTCGCTTTTACAAGTTTCATGAAGAGCATTAGTCATTAGTGGGCATCAAAGTGAAAGTTAATGAACTTTAAGTATACGGGACATAACTGGAGAATGGGTCAGTTAGTAGGTGAGTATCAACAACTCTTTTAAACTGCCAGCCATCTGCTCTGAATTAATGCAAATGCCTCTAGTAGTAAAGCTAAACTGACCCCCAAAAAACTGCACATATATAGTATACATCTCCTTTGGTCATGATTTTTGAATTCTTTTTAAAACAGTTTGTGTGAACTCCACAGGGACAAATTGTCATGTGTTTGACCAAGTACGCCAAGAAAAACCTTAATATATTTCATTCAGACTGGCATTTAATGTTTGCAGTTCTTTCATAAACTTATTACATTTTACATACATTTCAAAAACATTTTGATTTACTGACATTTGTGTATTGTGGAGATGGTTTTGGAAGTTACCTCTAAAATTTCTGAAAGAGTGTCATGCCATTGAAGGTCAAAATGGCTTTGTAAGGTATTCATTATTACAGCTGAAACCAGGGGGCACTTCAGAACAGAAAAAAGTCACTTGAACACACAGTACCGGCAACACAGCAGCATCAATTAAGGTTTAAAACAACTCCTATCTTGCATGCATTCATGAAATAAGTTGGTACAGAGCAAATCAGCAGCATTATTGTTATATTTCCAGTAACATTTACACTTCAATGAGAACAGAAAAAAAACAATTAAGCAGATTGAAAAGGCATATTTCATGTCCACTTGCAAACATTTGGGTAAAATGGGCAATCAGCAAAAATAGTTAAAATATGTCAGATATAATGCACAACTCCACATTCACATCTGAAAAAAGTTACTTAATAGCAGAGTGGTTATAATCCACATTCTTGAGCTTTAGTAGTTCATGCAGCTGAACCACAGCTGGACTCACAACATTCAACACAATTTACCATGGATTAACGATCATTACAGTGTATTTACAAAAAGCTATACAGATCATGTGGTCATCAGACATCACAAGAAGCGTGTTAATGCCACCTCTTTTTAAGGCCATGGTTAAAAAAAACAACAACTGTACAATATTATGACATGAAGCTGTAAATTAAATAATAATAACACAAAAAACCATCTCTACATGTATATGTATATATTTTAACACCAAGTTTAATTTTACACATTTTACTTCCAGGTGGGGCTCAGTATCTTGCCTGTGGGCACTCTGCTCGAGTCTTTTATTTGAACCAGTGACTTATCAGAAACGCTGCTTCCTTTGCGTGAGGGCTCCCTTTTGGGAGGCGGTGTCTCGCTACGCTGCTGTGTCCTGTTGGTTACTCTCATGCTCGCCACCCTTCTCGGTGAATTTTCATCGTCCTTTGGAGTTTGTGGGCTACGTATTGGCGTAGTTTTGTGTAGGGACTGTCTCTGAGGCCCATTTCTGGTGAGTGTGGCGCTTCTGGAAGGTGTGGAAGGGTTCGAGCTTGATGCCATGTCCTTTTTCATCTTTCTGGAGGAAGAGGCCACGGTGTTTCTTGCGAAGCTGGGAGCGGCCCCAGAGGCCTTGCTGGTAGAAGTCGGAGTCTGAGGTTTTCCTGCCTCTGATGCAGTCTGGGCCTGGGCCAATTCCCTCATGGTGGACCGGCACATCTTTTCTTCTGGTTTGGGTATGTTCCGTACTGGTTTGGCACCAGGTTTTCTGACAGAGTTTTTGCGTGTCATTGGATCTCTGGCCCAACGGGAACTGGCCTGGCCCGGAGTACCTCTGTGCAACTTGGGTTCCTCTGCAGGAAGGCTGGAGTGCCGAGGAGTCCTGGCGGTCTGGTCATTTTTGTTCCCCACAGTGCTGTGTTCCCGCTGGGGGCGCTTCATTTCAGCACTGCTGCTGTCCCTCACTGGGTCTCTCTCTGTCTTCTTTGCCATGCTGGCTGACCTGCTCAGTCTGGAAATTGGCACCACTTTACGCATATTCTGGTTTTCTGAAGACATTAGTGTCCTTACGGCTCTGCCAGAACTACTGACGCGAGCACTAGGTCCTTTTGGAGCTGGACTCTCTTTGACAGAAGTGGTTTTCTTGTTGCTTTCCGACTTACCTTTCTCTTGTTTCTTTTGTTTTGTAGTCTCTCCCGTTTTACCACCATCCAATGCCCCCTCCTCTGTGGTGGCCGAGTGAGGGACAGAAACTGGTGCATCATTGATAGATCCTGATTCTAAGATTGAAGAATCTGCACTCTGCTCTTTATTGTTGTCTTGGAGGGAATCCAGAGTTTGGGTTTCTACATTGCCAGATTCATTTGAAGTCGTGTGAGCATCACAACTTTCTGAGTAGTCAAATGTTACAGAACAGTCTGCCTCTGTGCAATCCCCAATGTAGAATAGTGTCTTCTTGTTGTTAGATGCAGAACTATCTAAAGGCAAAGGGGTATCGCATGTTGTTGAGGAAACATCAGTGCTGTTGTCCTCCTCCTCTTCCTCTTTTTGAGGTGGAGAAGCAGAGGCTGTAAACTGGGAAGATTGCGTTTTGGAATCAGATTTGGTTGTGCTTTGCGAGCTCAGACTTGACAGAGGAACGCTTGTATCTGAAACAGTGGGAGTCTTCGATGTATTATTTGCCATCTCTAAATCTGTAACAACAAGATCTCCCTTGTTCACCAAGCACACATTATTATTATTATTATTTGATGGAGAGGTAAAATCAAATGTCTGGAGTCCCGTGATCAATGCGTGCCTTTCCACGGTAACATTAATTTGGCCATAACTGGTGAGCTGTGACTTTTGGTAGGCATTTTTATCCTGGTTGCTGCTGTTCAATGCGCTGGTTTCAGAGCGATTATTATTTACATGGGCATCCACGTTAAAGTTTGAATCCACGTTAGATGCGAGCGCAGAAGTTTGAAGGCCAGCATCCTTGTTTTTGTACAGCGTGGCTGCTTGGTCCCCATTTAAGTGCATGTTTTTTTTTAAGTCAAATTCCCTGTTCTCATTTTGAAAGTCCATCCATGCAGTGCTCTTCCTCGGCTGATCCCCGTTCACCCGGGGGAGGCTGTTGAATTTGCTGGGGTCCTCCCCTCCAGGGCCTTCCAAGATGTTCCGGAGCTCCCTGTCTGCCATCACGACCAGGGAGTGCCGGGAGCGCCTGCCGCTGGACAAGCGGGAGAGTGGGCTCTGGGGCTGCTGCAGGAAGTCGAGGAGGCCGTCCTTGGTCAGCATCTCCACGTCGCTCTCGCTGCTGCTCCGACCGAAGTTACTGCCACGATCCCCTGCTGCCCACGAGTGCCGCTTTTCCTCCAGCTCCCGCAGGCGCTTCTGCTGAGCCAGCTCCTTAAACTCACGATCCCAGTTATCCTGCAGAGGGAAAAACTCCCATCAGAAATACACCCCTATCTTTTTAGATTATTGGATCACATTTTGCAAAACTAGACGAAATATGTAATCTGTGACATAAAAAATAACATTACAAGTTAATTTTTTGCATTAACCTTGAAACAAACATGCAAGGCTCCTGTCCCCTATAAAAGTTTACTATAGTAAAAGCATTGAAAAGTGTAATAAAGGTATGGTAAAGCATATTAATAAACACAACAAACCAGGTTAAACTATGGTAAATGCGTAGTACTGTATAATGATAGGAAAAGCTTTGGAAAACTGCAAAAATACTGTGCAAAAATATCATGGTAAACTTTTGTAAGGGATTACAAGTACTGGTACAGAAGAAACCGAATGCAGACATTTTTCACATAACATGTACGGCAGGGTTGTAACCTAACAATGGTTTCCACATCAACACATGTAAAAGTAAGGCAGCAACTTACCATAACTTATCTTTTCAGGGTTAATGTTAATATTAATTAGTGCTGCTCTGATTAACAGATTAATCTGACCAATTAATCAACTAAAGAGTTGATTGCAGAATTTTATTTTTGTATATAAAATAAAATCAACCAATAGAAGATCTGCATTTTCTTGGCGGCAATCCAATCATAAGTAAGTGTGACATAAACAGTTGAAGGATTTTAGTAGGTTTAAACCAATGGGAGAGTCAAAGATCTGCCCCTTGTTATGCAGGTGTCCAATCACGAGTGAGCAGAGGCGGGCCATAATTGGGAGTTTAACCAATGGGAAAGTCAAAGATCTGCCCTGGTTTTACAGCTGTCCAATCATTAGAGCGGGACATAAATATGCTAGGGTAAGAGTGTAAGAAAAGCTGAATTTCGCACGATATTGCTTATTATAGAGACTGTTATTGAGAATTATATTGAGAACTTTTCATATTTCATATTGCTTTTACAAGTTAAAAAAAAAATGTCATCAGACAACGGAGACATTGTAGTCGATTTAGTTACGAATCGATTTTCAAGAAGAACGTTCTCAGAAAAAATGGAGGTATACCCCACAAATACCTGAACTGACACAGGAAGGGAAGGGATATACTCGCCACTTCCAACATTCAAATTATGAAAGATATTCACGGCTTACTGGTAGCTGTCAATTTAAAAAAATATATACTGCTAGAACTGTATTTTGTTCATTACAGAAAAGGTGATATGGAACAGCACTGGCTACAGCAATCTAGGATGTCTAACAAAGTCAGCACAAAAACATGAGCATTCCCAAAGTCTCTTGCAAGCCACTGTAACACTTAAAACTGTTGGACAAACCTGGATAGATGTTAAACTGGATGAGCAGAAGCGTAGGGATACAATACATCCCAATGAGCAAGTACAAAAAAAATCATCGTGAGGTTCTTAAATGCTTGATGGATTCTGTTGTTTACCTTGGCAAGCAAGAACTGGCATTCAGAGGGCACGATGAAGGCACCAATTCCTCAAATAGAGGTAATTATGTGGAATTACTTTCTTTGATTCTGACTACAACAGCATGTTAAGCAATCGCTTGTCAATAGCCACAGTATTCTCGGGTACCTCTAACAAGATTCCAAATGGCTTAATCTCTTCTGTGCCTCAATTTCTGCTTGATGCAGGAGTATAGGAAGGATGACAAGTACGAAGCTGTAATGGTAGATTAAACAACCGATGTTGGAAACACAGCTCAGCTGTCTTGTGTTTTCAAGTATGTGACTGACAGTTTCCTGAAAGAATGGCTGTTCTGTGAAAATGTATTCCATTTACTAAAATAAAAATTATAATAAAAATGCTTTTAAAAAGACCAAATTTCCACTGGGCTTTCTTTTTTTTAGATTCTATTGATTTTTTAGTATTACTATATCGGACAGCCGCTATATATTGTTACCTTTATTAAAAATGTGCACAGATTAATCTACAGATTAATCAACTAATGCACATAAATTAACCAATCAAAAATGTTAATCGATTGACAGCCCTATTATTAATATATTGCTAAATTATGTGACACAGGAAGTATATGTTTGCTTAATTGTGTAAAAAGTGTCTTGTTCAACATACTGCTAATTTTTCACTTGTATTTCAACTACGTGTAACTATACATATAGTGATACACAGGTAACGGTACAATAAGGATAGAATGTACAAACCATGGCTCTGATCCTTTGTATGTTGGATAATCATATGAAATGACCATCTTTAAAACTTTAATGAGATACTGTATGGTATCACATGTATTTATACCAACAGCTTAACAAATACCTTAACAGCTTTATTGAATTTGAGGCAGAAGTCCTGGAATATCCTGAAGCACTCATCCAATTTCATGGTCTCTTTATCTTCACAGAAGAAATCAATCAGAACATTTCCCTCCTTACGCAGCTCCACTCTCTGCTTCTCCTTGTCTTCCAGGGCTCTCACAGCGCTCTGCAGGCGAAGGAAACACACAACAACAACAACACCTTTAGCGAACATGAGGAGAAGAAGATTACAAAGCACAGAGGAACAGGTTACTTCAACATGAAAAACTGAAGTTGCGCATCTCTTAGCAAAACTAACTCTCTGACCGGGCAAATTCTGTTTTGTTTACAACAAGCCATGCAACAGGAGCTAACAAAATAATGGTGAAGGACTGGTTGTTCAATAGGAACCTCTGAGACAGAAGCATAGTATGGGCTTCTGTAAGATTAAGGGATTATAGTCAGAAAAACAGTACAATTAATGTGATCTTGAAACTTACAGCGAGCAACGTCATTGGCTCTAAGCTTTTTTTATTTCAAGGTGACAATTTGTTTTTATTTATGTGTTGCACTATTTGTCCATGTTTAAAATAATAAAAGTATTCCCTATTACATGAAAAAAAACACAGTCCTATTATCTGATTTATAAAATGCAATAAATAACCTATAGTAAGAACATAGGTTCTGCAACTTTAATGAACAAAAACAATAAGCATACGCACATGCTGTAAGACACAGTACCAACACAGTGGTGATGTGGATGGTAAAAACCAGGCTGTACTGACCTGTATGAATTGTTCCAGCTGCTGCAAGAGCTCCGTGTCTTGCTGTATCTGTGTCTCTATGGATCTTGTTCTAACAGACAGGGAATGGAGCTCAGCTTCAATATTGTCCACCGATAATCTGAAAGGATAAAAAATGACCTTCACTAAAACAAGACACCCAATTGCATTGATAAAGTTCACTTCACAATTGATAGACTATATTGAAACTATTAGCTATTACAAAGCTTGGTCAAATAATAAACATCTGCCATTTAAATTAATCTGAGGGGGATCTAGGATTGTTCGAAAATAATAACAGCCTCTAATTACCACAGGCAATTAGACGCCCAACACAATTCCTTTTGAAACTTCATTATATTTGTGTAGGCTGAGCGCCTACTTTATATGCTTTCTATCAAAGCCTATCAGACCTACTGCCTTGTCCATTGGGACTGATATACAACAGGAAGCTGCAGCTTTTATGCACTAAACGCATTGGAAAGACAGCCTTCAGACTTTTTATACAAAATAATGCTTTACATATTGCAGGTTTCTGTAAAACTGGCCCTTACAGAGATGTTAAGATAAATACTCCGTGTAGGCAAATCAGCTGGGTTGTTACAGGGTGTGTTGCAAAGACAAAAAGGTCATTCTCAGGTCCAGCCTGTCTGATTTAGATTTGGTATGCAGTGCCACAGTGTGCTGTTTAAGAACATGAGAAGCTTTACCTGGCTGCACTCTGCACATGTTGCAACTTTTCAGAAAACTTCAAAAGAGTCTCATCCTTCTTCTGGGCCTCCTGTTGAACCGAAAAAAAAAAAAAAAAAACACAGTTATGTATATAAATGAATGAATGAAGATGGAAGTGCTGATGTTGTTCATTATTTCATTTATTTCATTATTTTATGTGCCTGTGCGAGGGGGCGGCTGGGTTGACTCCAGAAATATGCATCTGTTTATAGAACATTAGACACTTTGCAGATAAAACTGGGCATTGATAGATAGAAATATAAAAACACAGTCAAGCTTGAAATTCTATCCATGGCATCCTAATCCATCTTTCACAGCATCTTGAATTTGCTATCATTTAGTCTAGAGCCTTGTGACAGAGAAAGAATTAATCTTGGTTATAAATCTCCCTCCCGACCTGTGAGGGCGCTGTGTAAAGGGAACAGTGTGCCCTGGTCTGAATGGTTTGGCAGTTCATTCCTGGGTCAGTCAGGAGTCAGCCATCCAGGAAGGGGGCGGAGCGACAGTACACCAAGTCATTGCCCAGACGGGAGGCGATGTGGCAATCACGGATTGGAGGAAAAGCGATTGCACTCGCTAACCAAGGGGGCGTGGCTGAAGGTACAAAAGCGTGGCCGAGCTAACTGCTCCTTTGTTATGGTTACGAGAGAACCGTTGAAGGACTGTGATATAACCGTGAGTGTTTAGTGTTTGTTTGTTTTGTCGTTCTAATTGTAAACGTTTGTTCTTGTTGGACGGCTAACACATACCGGGAGCTGTCACTAAAGGCCAGCACCAACCCGGACAGCACTGCACTACTGTTCACTAATAAACTGTATTTCACCATTTGCATGTTAGCACTCACTCTGGATTTGTGATCGTGTTTGTGTTCTGTCTGTGTTTATACTGTGTTTATTATTTCGGGACTGAACCCCGAGTTTTTCACTGTGCAATACACATTGCTGTGTATTGCCCAGGATTATTATTTATGGTCGCCAAACTAACCGGATTATAAAAATAAAGGGTTGTTTGGACAGTGAACTTTGTTGTCTGTCACCTGTTTAAGCACTGCATCACATCTACACCTGTGCACTGCAAACCACTACGTTTCACATGCTGTACAAGAAATGAAAGAACTAAAATGTGTAACATAAAATTAAGTAGAAAAATGAGACAGCTGACTACAGTACTGTAAGTTTTGATATAAACAAGGTTAGATTTTAGAATATGTACTGTATATTGTATATAAAAACAACATTCAGTTTCAAAGTAATACTAAACTTGAGAATGCCACCAAGTGACCAAATTAAGGACCAAATTATTTTCTCAGGACTGGGCGGGCAGGAGGGGTATACCTACAGCTACGGCCAAAGGTTTTGCGCCAGGATTGTTAGAATTAAGACATATTAATACAAAAAAAAACCCAAAACTATATGAACATATTTGAGATCTTTTAATTTAAAATCAATTAATCAAAGAAATAACAAAATTATATTGCAAAAGTCTACTGGATGCCATAATACATAATAGTATGTTAGATTTTGAAATGTCATATATTTTTGTCAGTTTTTCTTTATGTATATAGAAAATTACAAAGTGGTATGTAATTCACTATGTTAATGTAACATTATTCAGCAGATTTCATTCGACTTTATGAAGCAATATTAGTTAATTCTATAGGGTGATGCAAAACCTTTGGCCACAGCTGTACAGTACAAACTACCCCAGTGTTTAGTCACCAGCTCTGCTCTATTGCATGGTCACACCACTGTGTGTCCCCACAAAAAAGCCAACATACCAGAGCAACGAAGTGCAGCAGATTCATCCCAGGCTTGTTCGCTTTCGTATCCGCGAGCTTCAGTAAGGACGAGAGCTTGAAGCCCACAGCGTTGCCGGCATAGCCTCCCTGAAAAGGATTGAAAGGTAAATTATAAGTGGCATGCAATAACAGAAGCACAAAGACTTTTATAAAGAAGGTTAATGAGCACTTACTGCATTCATGAGGTTTCCTGCCTGGAGGACCAAATGTAAAACGGCGTGTAGCTCCTCACATGACATCAGTTCTGCAAATGAAAGCAATTAAAATAATGAAACCACATTTATTTAAAAACTGAATGTGACAGGAACTGGACGCTTTAATGGTCTTCAGGGGTCAACCCTCTCTTGTGCAGACAGCTAAATAACAGTCACTCCCATTAAGTTCTCAAATTAAATGTTTTATTTCCCAGGTAAAGGGGTAATGGCAACATAAAACATATACTACATTTCCACTTCCTATATAAGTTAAATTACACAATATTATTATCTATTATTTTTGTAATTATTTAAGGACTTCCTGACAACAAAAATTGTGTTATTAAAACGACTAAATAAAAGACAAATACTATATAATCAAAAAAGTCAATTATATCCCTACTGTTCAACTTTGAACATTCATTATCCAATCAGACTGCAAGATATTTCCAAAAAGAACAGTGAAAACACGCTTCAAGTACCCTTTGTAGCAACGCGAATTATGTCAATCTCATTGTTCAAAGAAGAGCAGCAAGGAAAGAATTCTTCCTTCAGTACCATGGATTCAATTCGGAGAGCGAAGCTGGTAAAGAAAGGTACATAAATCACAGTTGAAGAGCAAAGCTTTTAAACCAGTCGCTTTTAACAACAACCAAGAACGTTCCTTACCTTGGCACTTGTATTAAAAGGTACATGAAGGAATCCACCTGTGGCAGTTTGCTTGCATCTCCCTTAAATGCTTTTAGTTTCTTCAGCTGTGGAACACAAACCAATTATCAAATCTCTGTCCCATCTGTTAGCTGTAGTTTATGCACTCTGGGCTGTTTCCAACAGACAGGACAGTGTCAGGTACACATTTATGTATCAGGAAACAATCTTCAATTCAGGGGCCAAAACATGTAGTAAATGACACCGTGCCTGTCTGCCAGAGCCAAGAAACAGGAGCCCTTGATGAATCTTAGCATGTTTGCATTGCTGGAGCTCTTTGGCAAAATTTTTACTTTCATCCAAATCGGACTGCCACTTCTACTTTGAGAGAGGCTTTTTTCAAGGTGGTCATTAAAATGCATTCAGTTCAAATGCAAAAGAAACCATGTTGTTACCTAAACATACAAACTATTATTCACATTCGATCACCAGTTCTCCTCCTATTGTGAATAAAATGACTGGACTCGACGACTTTGAACAGGATTGGTCCAAGGTTTCCCACATGACACTTAGTTTAGCTGTGTGACTATGGCCTCCATTACCTAATTCGTTAGATATAAAGTGTGACTGACAGAGCAGCAATAGTATCTTTCTAGTATAATTAATCCACATGGCTGCAGATGAAAGCCAAATGTCCATTTGATTGCTCCCAACCTACAAATGATTTATGTATTTCTTTTTTATTTCATTTCTTTATAACAATGACATAATATACAGGATGACACCTCCTGCCCCCTCACAAAAAAGGCATTAACATGCAGACCAAAAATGGGTGCACATTTTGCAATGATGCAAACAAGGGATAGTGGGCCTGTTACGTTTACTCACCTCGTCTGACTCAGGTAACAATTTTGCCATCTCTTTCAAGGTCTCTGATCCATACTTCTCGCTTTTTCCCAGGAGAATGTCTTCAATAATGGCCTCATTTGTCCTAGAACAGCAGGATTTAATTTGAAAAAGGAAGTACCTCGAATGCACACCAACAGACACATACTTAATGAGTTATGATTGATTTGAAGAGTTGGTACTGTTTATTAGGTTAACTATTATATACAAACACTAACTTTACAACTGCCTTAAATAATACAGCAAAAAAAATCTCTTTTCACAATACTTAATATCAGTGGTGGCTGGAGGCACAAAAAAATGGGGAGGCAGAAAAAAGGCAGAGGGCTAGAGTTAGCGTTAACAGTAGTAGAACATTATTATTGTATTCAGACTGACAACACTTTTTATATTATTATTATTATTATTATTATTATTATTATTATTATTATTATTATTATTTATTTGGCAGACACCTTTATCCAAGGTGACTTACATGGCAGTACAGGGTTAAAATACAAAATTAATATTTAAATACAGTATAGTTTACAGTATGTGCAAATAATACTACTAAAATACAATATGAAATTGGCTGCAACAAGTTAGGATTACAACAAGTTATATCTACAATGACATAATAGTGTGCAATAGTGCAAGAGTAGTGTATTAGCTGAGGGTCCAGTAACGTGGTGCTGAGGTCTGGGAAGTCCAGTGCATAGTAGTAGGGGTAGAGCAATAGATCTACAAGCGCAGTTTAAACAGGTGTACCCCAATTTGGCTGTTAAATGCATTTCTCCACTAGCCAACAAAGAAAAGAAAAGAAAACAGTAGCCCATCATATTTTATTCTAATAAACTTAACTGTTACACATGGCCAGTGTATATTTAAAAATGCACTGTATACAACATTGATATACCATTTAGATTTCAAGACCACGTCACTAACATACTTTGCATAAATATTTTCTAAACAAAGTTGTTATGGCAGGAGAAAGGCAGAAAAAAAATCAAGCACATCCTATATTATAGATTTCATTTGCTAAACTTAAATGCATGACCAACAAAATAATTAATTGCTGTTAATATAGGAATGTTGACTCTAAAATTTTAGAAAAAAATCTTTTTGTAGCAAATGTTTTGCTTTTGTGGATGAGGATGAGGGAAAAAAAAGGTACAAGAAATAGATGTCTACAATTATTTATTTCAGCAATTTTTTTGCAAAACTCCAGAAATGCTAATTCAAATTTACTCATAGTAACATGTGGAATGGGTGAAACTGCTATGCAATACAAGTCTTATTTCTGTCCTGAAATAATACTCAAGCTATCAATGATTTCCATTACATGAGAGTAGATGTTAAAACTTCATGCTGATTTGAACTCGGGTCTAGCCAAGATAAGCACCAACTAAGATGTAGCTTTACAGTAAACTAATGTGATCCATCTGCATCTCCATCCATTTGCGTTTCTTTCCATCTGATGATGATCATCCTTCTGCCTGGTGTTGATGGCTGAAGTGTAATGCTGGCTCCAGGGATCAGCTTATTTTGCCTCCCCAGCGCATCAGCACACACGACGGCTGCGATGCTGGCTCCGGGGATCAACCACAGTGCGGTCTCCCCAGCGCATCAGCATGACAACCGTCTGGATTGAGCTAAGTAGGGTACATCTCTGGGGTCTTCAAGTGGGCACCTTCCGTCCTCGGTGTTTTGTTGACTAGCCCACCACACCTCAAAAGGGGTCGACAGTGATTCTGGCGTCCCAGCATCACCCCCCTCCGTCCCCCACTCAACTCAGCCCAGCTTACTTACCCATACGTCAGCGTTGCTTTCATTCTATTGTGCTTGAGATTCCCAGCCAGAATCTTTCCGTCTCAACCACAGCCAGTTGCTGCTCCTTTCTGCTGCTTCAGATAAGTTCTTCACTGTGCGACGCAACTCGCGACCACTGAACCCGACATCTCTGAGAAACCGGGTTGTAGAGTGCGCCACAAATCCTCGACAACCCACCCCCACTGGGTAAACCCGGACTCTCCATCCTTGCTGTTCCATTTCAGCAGCTAGTTGAGCATACCAAAGTTTCTTCCTCTCATTCACAGCACTGTTAACTCTACCAGATGAATAAGGCATGCTGATCCAGACCACAAGACAATGTCTGGTTGAAGTGGTTAGTGGTGGCAATCTCAGATGGAAACATAAGCCATTGACCAACATCTGCCAGCATTTTCCAGTCTCTAGCAGCTTCCAGTTGTCCTGGGCGAGGATTGGTTTTAACACCTTTTCTTGGTGGTTGCTCTCCTGGATGGAGGAATATTGTCTTTTGTGTGTAATGCTTTGATGGAACTGGTGGCAACTTATTGGTCATGTTATGCTTGTCTTCCAATGCTAAGGCCAAATATCGCAGCACCTGGTCATGGCGCCAAGTAAACCATCCTTGGCTAAGACCCACCTTACATCCTGTCAAAATGTGCCTTAATGTTGCAGGTGATGAACACAAAGGACATGAGGTTTAGGTTCTGTGGTGATAGGAGAACATCATATGTTGACCTGATGAGGAAACTGATCCTGCTCTGTTCCATTGTCCAATCCTGTCTGGCAGTACAGTTCAAAGCCATGGTGGGTGAGACAAGGATACCACCCCTCCCCCTCCTATTTCCTGCTGATCAATATTTTAAGGACTGATCCACCACATCAACAATAGACACTTATTTATAAGCCAATAAAGAGATTGCCAGTGTATAACCTGTAACATCATGTCTCTCCTACAAAAGAATCCCATTAGTGTCAATTGTGATGGTGGACTTTGTGATGTGGGCCACTAGGAAGTTGGACCTACTAGACCACCAGAAGCTTATTTCATGTAGGGCCCCTGACCAAAGAAATGAACTCCCCAACACATCAGGCCCAATCCCTCACTTGCTGCACATGCAATGTCCCTAAGGGTTGATTTGCTCAACCTATATCCTGTTGGGATAAACCACAGCTGGATTTTTGAGAGCATTTTTGGAGTACAGATAACCCATCTGCATTTCATCAACCAATCACATGTAAGAGGTTCAATTCTCAACCAATCATATGTAAAAGGTTCAATTCAGGGGGAATCCCGGGTCCTGTAAAATGCCCTAAAAATCCACTTGTGGCTCATCCAAGCAGGATACAGGTTGATCAAATCAACCCCTTAGTCAAATATGAATTAAAAAGGACAAGTCTATTTAAAAGAACACCAAAGTTTGTTCTGGAAATCATTACAACACATTGCATAAGTGTAATCAATCAAAAGCAGTGACAACTTGGTGATAAATCATGCTCTGTTCATTTGGCTTAAACCCCAGGTTTCCTGAATACCTTTCTAACAGAATCACCCTGGAGCTCACTGTATTAAAAAGACAGATTCAACCACAGTTTTATGTATTTGAACTAATCAATTTGAGGAACGCATCTAAAATATAAATGGGATGGAGATTTGTACTAGCAGATTTTTGTTTAGCTGTTCAAGGGTAAATTATTTAGCCGGTGACATCCTGCAGTATGTCAGCCTGATCCCAGGTCACCACAGTACTCTATTAGAGAGATCTAATCTAATAAGTGATCGAACTCAGAGCTGATGATTACTGGATTGGGCTCTCAGGTCAGCTGCTGTTTCACACCCAGCTCTATCAGCATGAGCATACAGTTGTTATGAAATAGAAAAGCACTTACTACTGTACAAGAAAAACATGGGCTGGCCAAATACTGAACAATTGAGATTGACTGTTTTAATGCTGAAAGCATGGGCTGTGTTGGACATGTAAAATAATGGTCCATATTTACTTAACTTGATCAAATTGATACATTTTACATTCACCAATTTCAAAATTACCACTTATAACCTCTATTCAGCCTACTCAATAGGCAAATCTGTTTAATAAAGTTTCAACAAAGTTGAACTGACTCAGTTGGGTCTTTATTATTCATATCGTCTCATTCAAATATGAGACTCATTTTAATATACTTACTTTTTGAATTGTTTGAGAAATATGCCCACATTCATACTTCTCTTGGAGTCCAGAATACTGACCTGTAAATAAAAGGCAAGCAGAAATGAGATGTACTGAAACCAGAGCAATATTATTATTATTATTATTATTATTATTATTATTATTATTATTATTATTATTATTATTATTATTATTTATTTCTTAGCAGACGCCCTTACCCAGGGCGACTTACAGTTGTACACAAAAAATACATATCAAGAATTACAGCACAATTAAGAGCAAGATACAAAATACAATGACTTCAGTCCTAATAAGAGCAAAATTAGGACATAGTAATGCCACAATACAAGGAGTACTGAGAATGCAGCAATCAAAATGGAATCAAACGTATTAACTGTGCCATATGTATTTCTATTCTTTTTTCTTACATATTAGATGTTTAATTTGGGTTTTGCAGGCTACAAAGGCTCATAACTGGCAGCATTGCACTTTAAAAACATGCAAAGATTGCTGTTTGCACTAAGTTCTAGTATGTTTATGTTTTTTTGATTTAGTAAACATGTAACATTTATTTTTCTTTTTTTATATATACTGAAACAATTACCGGTAGGTATGAGACATTTAAACCACTGTATATACTGTAGATAAAGTGACCCTTTAAATAAATATTGCTCAAGCTCAATGAGGCTGTCCAATGAGGCTGTTCTTCTTGCAGCTGTCTTTTTTGGGAGAGGAGGTATTGTGACATGAGCCCTGCATTATTAATGCTGCATTAGATCACAGGAGGAGAGGTGATACACAGATCTATTGTGCTGCTCACGACAAAGAAATTCCATAACCTGCGTTTACTGTTACTGTATATTATAGAGCTACACAGTTGCTGTATACCTATGCTCAATTCTCAGCAATTACAGAATTCAAGTGACCCAATTATTTTGGTATCAGAACGAATTAGAGGACATTTTACTTCATTTTATTCGATATAATCCAGTTAAATACTAGTATGTGATAAGCTTTGTTTACCAAAACCTGTTTTCTCAAGCACAAAGATAACAACTCAAATAGGTCGACCAAAGGTGGCTTGGCTTAAGACTTTTTAAAACTGTATTTAAGTAATCTTGATATGTTAACATTGCTCTGCATTTATATTGGGTCTATAATAGCAATCAAGTGTATTAGCAGTCGTCGTAAATTTCATCTGAACCAAGCCAATATGAACTAGAGGGACTGGAAATGAATTCTGGTCATTAGTAAAATATTTCTAAGTTGGTGTAATTCATTACATTTAACTGTATTTAGAAATCACACAAGATTTTTAAGTTGTACAAACAAGACAACAATCTTACAGACACCAAAGCTGAAAACAGGCCCTCATTGCAGGGACGGCAGGCTGAATAAGACAGCACAACTTTCAACCTCATTTTCTCAACCTATGTAAATATTATACAAATGCTGGTGCTGTTTGTTTTTTCAGGCCATTCTGTAAAGAGATTGAGGGAATATGAGAAGGGGCTAAATATGGCTATAGCGGATTTAATCCCTCCCACTGTTTCTTTGCTCATTACAATATCAGGACATCTCTCTATGTATTCTATGATTCACGATGGGAACGAGGCTAAATGCAATTTAAATATGCTGCTGCATATTCCTTTACAAGGACTGGAAATGTCCTTGTAAAGGAAACTGGCTGCCACCTGGTTCAGTTAGCAGGCCTGAGAATAAATACATGATGTCACTGGCTTCATGTTCTTATCTGGTGCACCAGTTCTTTATAAAGACTACATTGTGGTAAATTGGGTGGTTCCAATCTGTTTTTGAGAGGAAATTACCTTAAAACAGTTTACCATAATAAAAGCAAAGCAAAGTGTAATAAGGCACAGTGAAAGTAAGGTAAAGCATAGAAAAGCATTTTAAAGAGTAGCTAGGGATGATAAAGCATATTAATAAACATGGCAAACCAGGGTAATCACTATGTAACACAATTTTTGTTCCTGGGTAGTAAGTGTTATTTCCTAATTGCTTATGCCTCAAAAGTATAGAAAATGGCTATTATTCCCCACAAACTTTGCTTTTGTGACCAGGACAGTGATATTTTGAAATTTACCAATGAGAAAACGGGCGAATTTGTGTCTTTTCGTTCACATAAAGTCAGAAAAAAACAACATATGAATCCAAATTAACATGTATTTATACTAAAGTAATACAAAAATGACTACAAAAGATTTAGAAGTGAGTAGTTTTTCGAGATTTGCGATTATACTGTAAATCACTTTCACGAATCAGCCCCCAAAATGTAGTCTCCCATCATGTTCTCGTTATACTGTCCTTGGTAGCGGCGTTCAAAGTCCAGTATATCCTGGTGGAAGCGCTCGCCTTGCTCCTCCGAGTACGCTCCCATGTTCTCCTTGAATTTATCAAGATGAGCATCAAGGATATGGACTTTGAGGGACATCCTACAGCCCATTGTGCCGTAGTTCTTCACCAGAGTCTCAACCAGCTCCACATAGTTTTCGGCCTTGTGATTGCCCAGGAAGCCCCGAACCACTGCGACAAAGCTGTTCCAAGCCGCTTTCTCCTTACTAGTGAGCTTCTTGGGGAATTCATTGCACTCCAGGATCTTCTTTATCTGTGGTCTGACGAAGACACCGGCTTTGACCTTTGCCTCAGACAGCTTAGGGAAGAAGTCTTGAAGGTACTTGAAGGCTGCCGACTCCTTATCTAGAGCTCTGACAAATTGTTTCATAAGGCCCAATTTGATGTGCAGTGGTGGCATCAGCACCTTCCGGGGGTCCACCAGTGGCTCCCACTTGACGTTGTTCCTCCCCACAGAGAACTCGGTCCGCTGTGGCCAATCCCGCCTGTGGTAGTGCGCCTTGGTGTCCCTGCTGTCCCAAAGGCAAAGATAGCAGGGAAACTTGGTAAAACCGCCTTGGAGACCCATCAGGAATGCCACCATTTTGAAGTCTCCTATGACCTTGATGCCATCTCAGAAAAATGCAGATATGTATCCACTTAGGCAGCTGGAACTAAACTGAACTGGTGGGCTTAAGGCCCCTGTATTTATACTACTATTTATATTACTGGAAAGTTCTAGAAAGTTCTAGAAGTTACTCCAAGTTTACTCAGCACTGAATCTATCTGGAATGTTCTGGAAAATAGGTAAATTTCAAAATATAACTGTCCTGGTCACAAAAGCAAAGTTTGTGGGGAATAACAGCCATTTTCTATACTTTTGAGGCATAAGCAATTAGGAAATAACACTTACTACCCAGGAACCAAAAAAAATAAAAAAAATTGTTACACGGTGTTATAATAAATGCATAGTATAACCATGGGTAAAGCATAATAAAACAGCAAAAATACTGTGGTAAACATTTCTAAGGGTCAGTCCACAACATAAATAATACCAACACAATACTGATTTTACACCTGCAGCTGTAGCTGGGGTGTTGCTAAACCCATAATGGTTTCTTCAGTTTGTTACTTGCAGGGACTCAGGAGTTTGCCTTGACTTGTTCCATAATGTGCTCAGGCATACCCCTGTAATAAATGAAGCTGCAGTAATCTTGAAAGCTAAAAGGACCTCTTTCCAAAGTATTTGTTTTAAGTTATGTTTATGAGGGGGGCAAAAAAAACATGGTGCACACCTAGCATATAAAGCACAACCTGTAACAACGCTTCTAACATTTTTAAAAAGGATCTGCTTTTTACACACACACACAAAAAAATCAGAAGTAAAAAGAAAGCTGCATTAAGATCCGTCAAATTACTTACAACTAACTGCCATCCAATCCAGTGTTTAGAACCATGACCTCACATTAATCTATGTGCAGGTACACCATTCACAGATCTGATTTAGCTGGCATTTGCACACCACTGTATTTGCAATGTAGGACATCCAGAGTTTATATACAGTGCCTTGCGAAAGTATTCGGCCCCCTTGAACTTTGTGACCTTTTGCCACATTTCAGGCTTCAAACATAAAGATATGAAACTGTAATTTTTTGTGAAGAATCAACAACAAGTGGGACACAATCATGAAGTGGAACGAAATTTATTGGATATTTCAAACTTTTTTAACAAATAAAAAACTGAAAAATTGGGCGTGCAAAATTATTCAGCCCCTTTACTTTCAGTGCAGCAAACTCTCTCCAGAAGTTCAGTGAGGATCTCTGAATGATCCAATGTTGACCTAAATGACTAATGATGATAAATAGAATCCACCTGTGTGTAATCAAGTCTCCGTATAAATGCACCTGCACTGTGATAGTCTCAGAGGTCCGTTTAAAGCGCAGAGAGCATCATGAAGAACAAGGAACACACCAGGCAGGTCCGAGATACTGTTGTGGAGAAGTTTAAAGCCGGATTTGGATACAAAAAGATTTCCCAAGCTTTAAACATCCCAAGGAGCACTGTGCAAGCGATAATATTGAAATGGAAGGAGTATCAGACCACTGCAAATCTACCAAGACCTGGCCGTCCCTCTAAACTTTCAGCTCATACAAGGAGAAGACTGATCAGAGATGCAGCCAAGAGGCCCATGATCACTCTGGATGAACTGCAGAGATCTACAGCTGAGGTGGGAGACTCTGTCCATAGGACAACAATCAGTCGTATACTGCACAAATCTGGCCTTTATGGAAGAGTGGCAAGAAGAAAGCCATTTCTTAAAGATATCCATAAAAAGTGTCGTTTACAGTTTGCCACAAGCCACCTGGGAGACACACCAAACATGTGGAAGAAGGTGCTCTGGTCAGATGAAACCAAAATCGAACTTTTTGGCAACAATGCAAAACGTTATGTTTGGCGTAAAAGCAACACAGCTCATCACCCTGAACACACCATCCCCACTGTCAAACATGGTGGTGGCAGCATCATGGTTTGGGCCTTCTTTTCTTCAGCAGGGACAGGGAAGATGGTTAAAATTGATGGGAAGATGGATGGAGCCAAATACAGGACCATTCTGGAAGAAAACCTGATGGAGTCTGCAAAAGACCTGAGACTGGGACGGAGATTTGTCTTCCAACAAGACAATGATCCAAAACTTAAAGCAAAATCTACAATGGAATGGTTCACAAATAAACATATCCAGGTGTTAGAATGGCCAAGTCAAAGTCCAGACCTGAATCCAATCGAGAATCTGTGGAAAGAACTGAAAACTGCTGTTCACAAATGCTCTCCATCCAACCTCACTGAGCTCGAGCTGTTTTGCAAGGAGGAATGGGCAAAAATTTCAGTCTCTCGATGTGCAAAACTGATAGAGACATACCCCAAGCGACTTACAGCTGTAATCGCAGCAAAAGGTGGCGCTACAAAGTATTAACTTAAGGGGGCTGAATAATTTTGCACGCCCAATTTTTCAGTTTTTTATTTGTTAAAAAAGTTTGAAATATCCAATAAATTTAGTTCCACTTCATGATTGTGTCCCACTTGTTGTTGATTCTTCACAAAAAATTACAGTTTCATATCTTTATGTTTGAAGCCTGAAATGTGGCAAAAGGTCGCAAAGTTCAAGGGGGCCGAATACTTTCGCAAGGCACTGTATATATATATATATATATATATATATATATATATATATATATATATATGGCTCATCACCCATAAACCATGGATACTGTTGTGTTTCTTTCTACTTTCAAAAGTGGGGACCTGAGGAGATTAAATCTGCCTGCATTTATGCAGTTTTATTTTGTGTTTCTTTTCTGGGAATGATGGACTTAATGAGTCCAAGAGGGTACAGACTGCTGTTGTGCTGCCAGGGCAGAGCCAGTTTTCACAGTAGTTAGTAAAGTCAGGCACTTCTGAATGTTAACAATGGAAAGACCCACAAGAGGACGCACACCAGAATATCTCAGCTAAGACACCTTATCCCCCTCCTCCCCTTGCATTTTTATTATGAAGTCTAAGCTTTCCATTTGTCTTCAGAAATGTTACAGGAAACAGGAAATCTCCCTTCCACATTCATGAAAGGATTAATACTAGTGCCCCATTTTCACAAATATAAATAATTTCTGAATTACTTACGTCCCCTCTGGCATTATATCAAGGGAAAAAATAAAAAAAAGTACATCTCTCAAGAGCAACAGAAACATGGGAAACATTTAACTAATGCTAAAGGTTGGAAAAACATCACCTCGAACGAACGTACTAGAGATAATTACAAGGTTTCGTTTACATGGTTGATAGAAGGCGGTCTGGGGATATCTACATTCATCCTCTGATAATACATTGAGGAGAAAAATAAATACATTCCCCATTCTCAACATCTAAACATGAGAACATCAACATTTTGTGAACTATTATTATTATTTATTTATTAGCAGACGCTCTTATCCAGGGCGACTTACAATTGTTACTTTACATTATTTTTACATACAATTACCCATTTATACAGTTGGGTTTTTACTGGAGCAATCTAGGTAAAGTACCTTGCTCAAGGGTACAGCAGCAGTGTCCTCCACCTGGGATTGAACCCACAACCTTCCGGTCAAGAGTCCAAAGCCCTAACCACTACTCCACACTGCTGCCCCTAGTAACTAGTATCCTACTCTAGCACACCATCACATTTTTTTTATGTTTCTAGTTTTTAGATGTTGCTGCCTATTCCATAAATTCACAACTTTGCATTTTTCAATGACAACACCCTGATTCCCCTCACCTCTTCCTTCGTTTCCTTAAATGAAGCCCGAGAACCTCTGGCATTCTGTCCGTCGGCGGCAGCTGTGGATCTGGCCTCATCCTGCTGGCCGAAGAGCTCCTCGATGGTCTTGGAGTCGATCTGGTAGGTGTGCCGCCGAGCTGCCAGTGTCCAGATGTTGGGTTTGCCGCGGACCTGCTCCTCGGGGATGGTTTTCCAGAAGAAGCTCCGGACACGCTTCTTTTTGCGATTGCCCTGAGTGTGGTTCCCCTGACCTGGGGGAGGGGGCGGAGGCGGAGGGGGGACCCCTGGGGGAGGCGGGGGCGGTGGAGGGGGAGGTACAAGAGCAGGAGGAGGTGGGGCTATTGGGGAACTCTCAGAGACAGGGGTGGATGCAGGCGGGTGGCCAGGCATCAAACCAGTTGCAGCAGATTCTCCTTCCTGGTGTTCTTTATCATTGACCAAAGACAGGCAATTCATAACATGCATTGTATTGCCCACCAAAAAAGGGCCAGTTGAAGGGGGGGAGGGGGCTGGGAGAGAGAGGGGGTTTACAGGTGCAGAGAACTCCCTTCAACATGCAGTCCTGGCAGTCACTCCAGCAGCTGTGCTTGTGAGGGGCTCCTATTCAACTTCCCATGCGCCTGGTCCTGGAACATCTCAGTGAGCTGCAGCAAAGACAAATAAAAATGTTTACAAGGGAGGATGCCACAGTGATACATGTTGTCCAATATGCTCAATGTGTATGTGTTTGAGAAACTGACGAAACAAATGGAAATTTTAAAATGCAAGTAGTGCCCTTCAACGCATGACTATTCAGGACCGGGATCATGTTAACACGATCATACTGAAGTGGGCTTCTAGGACCGCGATCGTGTAAAAAAGGACTTTGTTTTGATAATTTACAGAGCCACCATACTTTGCAGTACAGGCTTGAAACACATATCAATGGATGGGGGGGGACTGACGTTCACTTCCTGATAGTTTTTTTCGTGTGATCTCACTGAGGGGGGCATTTAGTGTATAAAGGGCGGAGACCGTTTACAGCAGCCCGGCAGAGACAAAAGCAGAAACAAAACATCACAGGAACTTGTTTAAAGCAAATAAAAAAAGGGGGAAACACTGTAAATCTGATGCATTTGATTTATAATTATATTAGAACATGTATTCTGTCTCATGTGTTTTAATATATGTTTTTACAACATTTATAAATATCAAGAAACGAGTGGATATAAGCAAACACTATTTCATGAACTAAATGTATCAGGTACGTTTTTTCCCCCTTATTACTGATAATAATGAAATAAATAACTATTATGTTATTTATAAATAATTTTGAGAAAATAAATTGAGAGTAGTGTCCATTATTGCTTATAAAGACCCTGAGAATAAACGTGTATTATGTCATTGCAATCACTCAGGTGAAACAATGTCTTGTAATTTGCCCAAACATCAATATTTTTCAACAAAACTTTCAGGAAGTATTGTAAGGGCCCTCGGGTCATAGAATAACACATTTTTATCCATGTATCTCTAAGCAGAATACATAATACAAAATACTTAACTTAAAAAAAATAAAATGTGTTGAAAAAAAAGCGAATTTTTTTTTGGTTTCTGAAGTACTTTATAATGTTCCCCAGAGTGTTCTGAAAAAAGGACACCATTTCCAAGATGCTACTGTAAAAAATAGATTTTTTGTGATTTGTTATAGGAAGAGAGACAACTACAGCTAAAAAACGCCTGGTCCTGGGGGAGCATCCCACTGAAAAATGCTTGGTCCTGAAAGGGTTAACAAAAATCAATTCCAAATAACAAATAAATAACAAAAGGCCCAAATATCTCACATGGTCAACAATCATAATATAAATGTGTGCATTTATACAAACATTTCTTTGAATGTCAAGACCAAACATGCTAGAAGACAAAGGGGTAGATGTACTAAAGTGTTGCACCTGTTGCAATAGGCTGCAAACCACATGCAAATGAGTCGGAAGTCTTGGGTGAAATGTACTAAACAAGCGCAATGCTATTTGCGACTTTTTAGGGAATGCTTTGCGGCAGGAGTTTTTCTTTGCGGTTCAAGTTTAGATGAATATGTAATTATGGGCGTTACTGCATAAATTCACAAAAAAGGGGGCGGAGAGTGCAAATGAGGGTTCTCAAATATTACAATGAGATGTACGAATGTATTACAATGAGATGTACGCAATATTACAATGAGGATGTACGAATGTATTACAATGAGATGTACGCAATATTACAATGAGATACGAATGTATTACAATGAGATGTACGCAATATTACAATGAGATGTACGAATGTATTACAATGAGATGTACGCAATATTACAATGAGATACGAATGTATTACAATGAGATGTACGCAATATTACAATGAGATGTACGAATGTATTACAATGAGATGTACGCAATATTACAATGAGATGTACCACTGTATTACAATGAGATGTACGCAATATTACAATGAGATGTACGACTGTATTACAATGAGATGTACGCAATATTACAATGAGATGTACGCAATGTATAATGCTAGAGGTCTCGCTAAGAAGCCGCAAAAATATTTAAATGAGTATATTGCGGCTCTCTTCATTAACATATTTTCTCTTAGTACATACAACAAAATGTATACTTTGCTAAGTGTCGCAACGAAAATGCAAACTGCAGTGTTTTTACGCTGCGACTGGCCCATCTTAGTACACCTACCCCAAATTCTTTAAGTGTCAAGGTCACAAAACAAAACCGATGAGATGCTAGTGCTCTGTTGACCAAACAAAGGATTAAATAACACGACAAGCCACTGGCACACCTTATATCAAACAGCCAACATACAGGCTGTCATGACAATCACATCAGTTCTTTGGGCAGTCAGGGGGTTACAAGATAGCACCATCAGTTTACTTACCTCTAGTGCACTGCATCTGTTACTATGAGTGGACTATCAGAACCTTACTGCAGTTACCTTTTTTTAATTTTAAACATTCTAAGTGATAATTAGGCCTTTGCAGTAGAGCTGTTTGACAGATTCATGTATTATTCTGTTTAAGCAGGGACCTGTCTGTCGCAATGTTGTATTTAGGTAGAGAACGAAGTGGGTATACAGCCTTGCCTGACCTAGCCTCTTTTTTATTTGTTATTTTTTTAAATATAGTTTGTACTACAGACAGGGCACATGCCTTGCTGTAATGAAATTCATATTGCTAGTCCGGATTTTAATGCATATTTTTACTGTAGATGTAAACAATAAACATTTTTTACTTTCTTGCACGAGTCACATTTTAACGCTTTTATAAGAATGCAAGAAATCACCCCCCTTGTTCCAGAAACACATTGAATCAACATAAACTACTTACATAGCCTCCCCTAGTAACTTATTCTGTTTCTATTCCAGAGCCCTTTTCTTTTCCAGTCGGTGTTACTTGGGAAGGTTTTGTGAGCGTAGATTCGGATGTGTGCTTTTTTTGATCTCTCTCCCGTGAAGCCCAGACTAAGTTCTCCCTCTGTGTGTAATTAATGCCCCGACTCTCTCTCACGCTGGTTCCTCTTCAAGGATAAGTCCTGCAGAAGAATTGTAACCCGCATGAAGTGCCTCGCTAAGTTTCCTGCTGTGTTTTTAGTGCTTGTCAACCCCAAGATATTCTTTTAGTTTGTTTTTTTGGGGGAAAATAAAGCCTGTTCCAGTTTTTCTAGAGATATGATTTGTTTGGACTATATCTATCAATCACTATTACTCAGAGTTATTGAGAAGTGCAGAGAAATGAACCGCAGAGCACTCACATTAACACAGACGCTCAGCTTCATGTTCGGGACAATTGGAATCAGCAGATTACAGGATGTTTACATGGAGCTGGTGAATGCATTGAACAGCTGAACAACTCTTGGTCCTGTTTGTGTGATTTCTGAATATCCCTGTATAAATATATAACACAAATGTGAACACAAACAGTTCATAATATCACAAACTAGCAAACCTCATTGGTTTGCGCCAAGAAATTAAAACAACATCTCCCACAGAACCAAAAAATGTTTTTAAAAGAAGTAATGCAGCATTGGATCGGGTTTATTATATTTCTAGTTGTAAAAATGTTCCTAGATATTGTATGTTAAAATAAATTAATCAATCAAATGCTAACAAAACTATGAGGGTTAAGGAAAGAAAGGACATTCACTGTTGCAGGCAGCTCAAATGATTAATACCTGCTTTCTTTTTCATTTTTGCTTTCTTCATCAAACTGTAAAATGTATTCCTGCATGTCTATATTTAGAGATGGGAAATAAATAGGCTTGCTACTATTTGATTTTTATTTTTTTGCCAAATCAACGATTAATATCAACATTTATTTTAGAAAGAATTTACCGTTTTTACCAATCTTTATTTTTCAATTCATGCAGAGAATGGGTGAAATCGAACTTTATGCTTTAAAAAAAAAAAAAAAAAAATATATATATATATATATATATATATATATATATATATACTTTTTACGC
The DNA here is from genome assembly GCF_902713425.1 of Acipenser ruthenus. NCBI lineage: Eukaryota > Metazoa > Chordata > Actinopteri > Acipenseriformes > Acipenseridae > Acipenser > Acipenser ruthenus. Next base: position 69,453,399 of record NC_081190.1, on the reverse strand, counting down.
CATTGAGAAACATCTCATTTAGCGAAACCCCTTTATCATATTTAACATGCGACAAAACCATGGTTAACAACATTCTAATTGAAATAACGTTTGGTCACAGTGGAGCTATACCTTGTAAATTTAAAAAATGTGTCAAATAAACAGTAGAAAACGCAGTATATAAAACTATATTACACAGACTTTTATAGCATAAATTTACGAGTAAAAATAATATGCACAGAAGAAAACATTAGGTAGTTGAACAGAACTAACTTGCACTTATTATTCAGAGTTTGAGCTCTGCCCCTCTCCTGCTTCAGTACAGCTGGACTCACTGGAAGGCAAGGTAGACGGGCCCACTTCGTCCTGTAATAGAGTCTTCAGCCGTCGATCAGGGTATTGTGCACAATACTCATTAAGTGTTTTCCTCTTGCGCCCCATTTTCAAATCAAACTAGTAACTGTCACTGTATACCTAAAGCAAAAGCTTACCTAAACCTTAACCCACTAATTTCAATGTAGGTGCTTTGAATGACAGGCGCCGTAGCTGGCAAATGAAAGTTCACAGTCTGTGCAGATCTTGACGATTGACAGTCATTTAAACGAATGAGAGCACTCTAGCGCTGCTTCAGTCAACAAGATCTGTCAGAACAGGGTGAAATGACAGTGACAGTGAAACTACAGTACTAACGAACCATTGAGATGACTGACAGTGACCCCCAGCCATTCAGAGCGTAACGGAGACGGGACAGACAGTAAGTATAAAAACTACACAAACTAGAGATGATTCCTAAATTATTATATTTGTTAAGAAAATAAAAAATAGCGAGTGGTTTTACTGACATTTATCCTATATAAATTTATTTCAGTCAAACAATATTTTGGGGGAATTCGTCATTTAACGAGCTTTACAGATTAATATCGAAAAGTAGCAAGCCCATTCTTTTAGTTAACACATCCCAAAGAATCATTTTCCAACCTGCTAAAACTTCTTGATTCCTACAGTACATTTTCTGGATACAAAGTTAATTATGATAAAAGTGAAATTCTCCCTCTTTCACAGTTTGATTACAATGACTGTAAAAGGAATAATCCTTTTGTTTGGTCCCCGACGGGATTTAAGTATCTGGGAATACATGTAGACAGTGATTTAAAGCATTTATATGAGCTAAATTGTCAAGTAAGGGGCTACAGGTTATGTCTTGAAGACACATCTGTTGGTTCTTTGAGTCCCAACTGGACCTTTATGACACCCTAATGTGGCTGTTGCCATTCAAACTCTATTGAATCTTTTTATCAAGCTGTGTATAAAGGATGCATTACTCATTCATGTTTGTTCATGTTGAAAAAAACTATTGATGCCTGGGGCAGGGAGAGCCCTGTCGCTGGTTCCAGCGCAAGTGTGTGCAGCTGAGACACGTTGCTAGGCAACCAATTGCGCAGTTAGGCTGGCCTAGTGCTGAGCCGATCGGGAGGTCCAGATTGGCTGGGGAGCCTGCCCGGGGAGGCTGCGCGGAGCTCAAATAGCATCTGTGCCACAGTTCGATGCTGCTGCATGGCCATTGCTACACATGCGGGCACTGAGCGAAAGCTTGCGCTTGTTTACATTGAGGAGGAGATAACTACTACGGAACCCTTCAACTGCAAGACTGTGCTCGGGAAGGAATTGCCCAGCTGAGCCTTGGGGGGGGGGGGGGGGGGGGGGGGGGGGGGGGGGCGGTCGAGCAGAAGTAGGTTAGTTTAGGGGAGGTTGACCCCAAACAGTGTATAAAGAGGGTTTTCATAGAGTAGTAGGTTCCTGGAGCAAGACTTTTCTTTTAGTGAGATTAGCACTCGCCATTTGTGTGGCAAACTTTTATTTTTAGATTTGTTTTGTTTTGTTTTCTTTATTAAATCTGACACCCTGGCTATCATTGCTGGTACCCTAGTAGCAGCACTTGTGTTGAATTAAATCCGCACGTCTGTGCAGCGTGTCAACACCTAATGTTCTGTGTCTGCCTCATCATTATCCAGTGATGACCCACACATGTAACACATCACCCTGTTACAATGCCCAATACCAAATTTGTTCAATAAAAAAGACCCTGCAACAGGGGAGATCTGTGCTGGCTACTGGGCGCATTTGTGATCCTGCAGGGGTTGGGGATCGCAAGTCCTGTAGGACCTGCCTGCCAATCATGGCGATGACACAGAGAGGTTGGGTGAGGGTGTGTCGTGTGGCTCTCTCTGAGTGGTCAAGAGGCGGGTCTTGGGGGGGCGGTCGATCAATAAAAATGACGCTCTGTTATTCCTTCGCCTTTCCAGGATAAAACACAGCGGGAGCTCTGGTCGAAGAACTGGAGTAAATAAAGAATGTCAGTGTCTGGAGAGAGTAAAAGACACGGTGGCCGGTTTCCTGATACTGCAGCAAATGGCAGTGAGAAAGAGGGCATGCAAGCACAGCTGTAGAAGACAGTCGACTGTTCCACATACCCGTACTGAACAAATACAGTCCCTGGGACATTATCCATTTAGTTTAGGGGGAAATTGGGCAACCCCGTTACAGTGTACTGAGGGTATAACCAGGGTTCATAAAATCGCTAGCCAGACGTTACGTGACAACCAAAAGATCTGTCGGACAATGTGTTTTTTTTGGCTGCTGGCCTGACGGGCAATCCGATTTTTGATATCACCCCTCTATAACTAGATAACGTTCTGTGCTTTAATCAAACAGCAGTTTCTCAATCGAGATTCTGCTCACAGATCATCCCTATAAAACACGTTCAGAGGGATCAATGTTTTTCATTGGTAATGTTTGAGTGATTTCCGGTGTGACGTACACAAACGTCACTGATTCACCTTTGACTTAACGCGCATATGCTATTTCCATGTGTCCCCCAGCAACACATCACCCACGTTTTCTTTTAAAATATGGCTGATCTGAGGAAGTATTTTCTTGCAATGGAGGCAGAAAAAAAAATCAATATGAAAAAAAAGAAAGCGCTCTTTTGTGCCATCGCGGACGAAAGAATATTTTCGGCTCACATATTACAAGGAGAAGAACAAAATGTTCTGCCAGGTTTGCCGGAAATTCAGTCAGATCGCAGACAGTGGAAGTCCTTTCGCCAGGGGTACACATACGTTCCGTAAAGATCCCATAAAAACCCATGACTCTTCTGCACATCACAAGAAATGTGTAAATGCCAAAGAAGCCAGAGAAAACCCAGGGCAGACGCCAATGGCAA